>NC_050528.1:2689874-2693877 GCF_002922805.2 Oryzias melastigma
CAAATGAGTCAGTGATCACGAGCTGCAGGTTCATGAATCAGAACCGTCTGCTCTGGTTTTAATTGGAGGTTTAATTAGTGAAATATCTTCAATCTAACATCCGACCCGGCGGATCAGAACTCCAGGTTCAGACCCGCCTTCATCTCCACGTCTCGCTCGGTTGTTTCTGCTCACATGGAAGCTGATAAAAACGTTGATGAGAAAGCTTCAGTCCTCCGGCTGCTGTTTGGAGGACTGCTGACCCGTTTAGAGGTTCTGACCGTCAGCCTGTTGGTATTCAGGACACGGGGGGGTGGGGGGTGGTGGGGGGTGCTCGGCTGTCAGTCGCTGCCATGTTTCTTTGAGCGGGCCGTTCAAAGCCAGCGACCCTCGGAGAGCAAACACGACTACAGAAGAGCTAAATGTGGAGGAGCCGCTCAGTGGGAGGAGCCTGTGAACTGGACCAATCGCCAGGCAGAAAAACACCATCAAAAGAAGAAAATCTGAAGTTCTGCTGAAGACAAACCTTTCAGTTCCTTAAATCTTTACAGACAATTTCTGGTGTTCTTCACGTGTTCTGGTGACGTTTTCTGATGATATCCATAAATGTGAATAAAACGAAGAAGATTATATGTATTTATTCATTCAAAGGGTCTAGAATCAGGAGCAGATGATGAGAACGACACTGGATCACGATCACGTTTCAGATGAAATAGCTCAGATGTCGCTCAGCGCTAATGCTGGTTTGGGGGTGTGAGGGGCTGTAAGCTCACAGGAGAGTGTAAACAGAGAGCTCTCAGCAACAGGAAGGGGGAGGGGAGATGTTGCTGCTCCGCCCAAAAAGCCCCACCCACAATTCAGAGGTGAATTATAACGAATTCCTGCCGCTCTGCAGAAACTATGTCCTAGAAAATGTCAGTTGTTGGATTTGACTAAAATCATCATCATCATAATGAAACTACGATGGAACACTTTGGAAACGGATCAGAAGATGGTCGGAGCAGAACTTTCAATAGAAATGTTTAGAATCTAACAAAGTTCTGGATTGTTGATGCTTCAAAACAAACCGACATTTCTGTTTTTGTTTCAGTTTCTTTTTAAAAACAGAAACGCATTTAGTTTACAAATGAAGAAGAAAATGAAAAGTGAGGAAAACTAAACTGTGTGTCCATATTTGTGGTTTCATGTCTCTTGAAAATGGAAAATTCCCTCAACGGGTAGAAAAGGTTCTGGAGAAAACCTCAGTCAGTCTGTTTTATTGAAGCACAGAAATAGAAAAGAAATCTTTTCTTTTTTTTGTCTTTTAAATAAAAACTCTGAGGCGGTTTTTCAGTATAAACAGTAAAACATTTCTAAACTCAAACACAATAACAGTTCAAGAGTTTTCTGCTCTCTGATTGGTCCCACTGTAGTCATGTGACCGTTTCCAGAGCAGCTGACGGTATCGTAGCATGATTCTGGATAAAGTTGAGGATGTAGAAAGTTCCAAACTCACATTTTCACGTAGGGATCGGAGAACCCGTTCACGTCCATGGCTGCCAGATGGGCGCACCGCTTGACCGCCACACAGAGGCCGCCATTCCGCCGGCCCTCGCTCCTCCCTCGCCCGTCACCGTCAGGATCCTCGGGACTGACCGGAGGCAGGAACTGCAGGGACAGGAGGAGGCGGCCTCTCTCCTCCAGGCTGTGCAGCTGCTCGTTCTCCCACTGCAAACGAAGAGGAGAGTCATGGACCGAACCGGGCCGACGGGTCGGTCTGGATCTTCTCGAGTTTCTACCTTAACAGAAACTATAACCCTGCAGGAGACCAGCGGAGGGGATGTGTGTCTGTGTTTACAGAAGGAGAGGGGCGTGTCTTTGTCTGATTGACAGTGGAGGCGTGTCTTTGACTGATTGACAGGAGAGGCGTGTCTTTGACTGATTGACAGGAGAGGCGTGTCTTTGACTGATTGACAGGAGAGGCGTGTCTTTGACTGATTGACAGTGGAGGCGTGTCTTTGACTGATTGACAGGAGAGGCGTGTCTTTGTTTGATTGACAGGAGAGGCGTGTCTTTGTTTGATCGACAGGAGAGGTGTGTCCTTTTTTTGTCTTTAGAAACTGTAGTTTTTCTTGTACTTTTTCTTTTCTTCAGAATCGACCTTCTCTTTCTGTTTGTTTTTCGATCACGCCGTTCCGGTTCCTCCGGTGAACTCTCTGGTCACATTTCAGCGATGACTCAAAGATCTGAATAATTGCCATGCATGCAGACTGCTGTAATTAATCCCCATGTTTAGGCTCAGGTTGCTAATTAGATTTATTTTGTGCTGCCAATTAGTTGAATGAATTATTTTGCTGAAATGCGTTTCATATGAAGCAAAAACTGAACATCTGAGTGAATTCCAGGAGGTTTCTAACCGAGCTGCTCTTTCAGAGAAACGTTTGTGTTTGTTCTCTGAAGGAGTCGTTAGGGAAATGCTGCTGTTTGTCTTCAGGTCAACCAGCCGAGAAAACTCTTTGTTCAAACACCTGTTCAGGTCCTGCCGGCTAATGAGCTCAGACAGGCTTAGCGCCGTCTCTGCCGCCGCCAATCCAGACTGGAGTTGAAGAGCTGAACCCTGAAGTCTCATTTCCTTCAGAGCAGACGCAGCCGGCAGACGTCACGCTGCTCCTTCTCTACCAGCTCAGTAAACCGGAGAAAAATCCTCTCAGCTGAAAGCCGGGAGCGTACATGGAACGCCGCTGACACAAACGGAGCTTCCTCGGAATCACAAACGTTAGACGTCAGCAGTGAAGAGAAAACGTTTTCCTGAAAACCTTCAGATCATTAAACAGCTGATGATGACGGATCCTTTGATCATTTCAGCGTAAGCGCTGCAGCAGGTGGTGGAGGACGCTGCATCTGACCGATAACTGAACCTGACCCCCCCTCAAACTCACATGTCAATCAGAGCTCCCAGAGCTGTCAGTCAACCCCCCCAGACTCTCCTCGTGTTTTGTGTGTGAGGAGGCAGGAGGAGGATGGAAGGTGGAGAAAGGAGGCTCCGCCTCCATGACAGCGGTCATCCAGCAGAAGAGAGACGTGACTGGAAATCAGTCAAACCGATGGTCAGAGACTCGGCGAGGACCGGCCGAGGTCAGGACCATAGAGCGGCGCAGAGCGACGGAAGTCGTGTGGAGAACCTGGACATGAAGGAACCGCCGAGTTTCCTCAGAGAAACTTCAGTCGCAGAATCACCTGGCTGGACAGGTGTGAGGCTCGGTCCTCAATGATGATGGAAACAGCAGGAAGTCCTTATATGGTCATCTTCTTACGGATGACCTTGACAGCTGTGGGCGGCGGGATGACGAGCTCTGTAGACGTTTCACTCAAATCCTCATCAGATCGACCGGAGATCAACTCCTGATGTCTGACGTCAAAAATAACCAGATTTTCTGATTGTTGAGGATGAAGTTCTCCATCAGACTTGATGTCCCAGAATCACGTCATGGCGTCCCACACCTGACAGGTGTTAGAGGATCACGCGTGGATCACACTGATCCATACTAAGCTGTCTAAACCGCGCTCTGGATCACAGTGACCAGCCGACTGGACTCTGGACTCAGACTGGAACGGGTTCCTAGAATCGGAACGTCCTGAAGAACTTTTGTGAAATCTTCAGGTTCAGATGCTAGAAAACAGAATTTGCAGTAATGTTCAGAATCTTTCAGATTTCTGCTCAGAAACTGGTCTGTCGTCTGTTTGTCTGGTTGTTTGGGTTGGTTTAAATAAAGTTGGAGTTCCCTCACCTCTCTCAGGTAGCAGGAAATCCCCCGCAGAGCTTCCCCCACAGCGGAGGGGGAGGGGAGCTAGAGGGGAGACAGAGGTCAGTTTCAGAGAAACACGTCGCTTAAAGACGAGGTTTTCTGCAGATCCTCCAAAGTTACCGGAGGCGGATGTTCCAGGCAGGTGTAGAAGTGTTTGGTCACGTTGGGCTTCAGACGCTTCAGAGGAACCCGAGACTCTCCGATCAACTCGTTATGAGTCAGCTTGTCTTCATCGCACA
>NC_050528.1:2701048-2709490 GCF_002922805.2 Oryzias melastigma
GTATGTTTGTGGTGTTAGAGGTGTGTGTACTAAAGGGGTGCGGTTAAAATTGGTGAGAAGGCCTTAACAGGGCATCTCCTGATTTCTATCCGGAATGGTAAGCTTGAAATATGAAGCGCTAATAATAAGAAGAATAAAATATTTGATTCTCATTGATGGAAAACATCCGATTTCGATCAAGTCATCAACCATGTGATCGGACCCCATTTCCGATCACATGATCGGATGGGATCATCCCTACAAAGAACCTGAATTATCACCAACAATCTGTGGACATTGAGGGAATTCGAGGACATAACTAGTGTATTTCAAAGAGCAAGTTTGCAATCTTGTGTGTCTAAAGCACACGTGTCAGAGTCAAGGCCCGGGGGCCGGATCCGGCCCTCCAGGTAATTCTATCCGGCCCTCCAGATCATTTTATTGTTATTAATGACCCGATGTTATCTTGAGCTCATTTCTAACTTGTATAATTTGGACAAAATATATTTTTATGGAGAGTAAAATATTAAAGTTATTTAAGGTTTAATTGATTTATTCTGGAATAATATTCCTGCCTTTTTATTATTCAGAATTATGTTAAAAAGTTACAGTTTTAAAGTTTTAAAAATGTAGTTTTAGAGTGTTCGATAAACGTTTATCCTGTTCGACCTCAGGTGTCTTTTGGATTTTGACCCTGTGTGATTGAGTCTGACACTCCTGAACTAAAATGACAAAACGACAATTCTCCCTGAACTTAGCTCCACCCACTTTCAGTTCACTTCAGAGGTGGGCGGAGCTAATTCTGCTCAGTTTCTCCATCTCATTTCAGACCGGTGAACTCTGCAGGTGAATCTGCTGCGTCTCCACCTGCTCCTGCTGCTGCCTCTGCAGCCGCGGGCGCCGCTGATCTGACCTCTAACATTTAACACTCTGGAGTCAGAGAGACAGCGTGCACGTGCATGTGCACATACCGCTCGCTCTCATCTGTCAGCCCCCCGCCCCCGAAAGCCTCCTCCCCAGGAGAGCCGTCAGCGTCTGTGAGGATCAATAAATCTGAGAACGGCCGGATATGAAAGACAAATGAGATCTTCTGATGTTCATTTGATTAAAGTCACTTTCTGGTTCTCCTCAGAGTTCTAGAAAACTTCATTTATTAGAATCCGAGCTGTGATTGAATCAGAGATAACCAGATGATCCAGCAGAGGCGTCGTAACGGCGTTCATAACCACGTTCAGAAGTTCATGACTGTCAAAGCTGAACTGAGGAAGAACCGGCGGTTCTGAGTTTGACTGCAGTTATTGTTTCACTGGATTCAGTTTAAGATCAATGAAGAGTTTAAAGCAGAAGAAGATTCTAGCAGTGCCTTTGGATTCAACAAAACTTTATCAAACTGATTTCAAAAGGTTCCTCCAACGTGACGTTTTTACTGCATCATTTCTCTAAATTCATAATTTGACGAGAACCTCATCAGTCCAGAGGAGGACGAAACATCAGGAGCGTCACGTTTGGACACAACAGGGTGGTCCCTGACGCAGAGTCCTCCAGTTTTAGGCTCATCAGACTCTCTACCTGTTAGGCTCCGCCTATGTTTGCCTGTTAGGCTCCTCCTATCTTTACCTACTGGCCCTTCGCCCATCTTTACCTGTTAGGCTCCGCCCATCTTTACCTGTTAGGCTCCTCCTAACTTTACCTGTTAGCTGAAAGTCTCCTTGTTTTTCTTTAGTTTAAATTTAAATAACGTGAAGTTTGTGGTTGGATGTAGGAAACGTTCTGGATGTAATGAAAATGTTCCGTTCTTCTGTCTCTAGAAAACCTGTTGAACCTTCATGACTTCTCTGCAGTTTTGCTCCGTTTGTCCTTTCAGGATTTTAATCACATCTTAGAAAGAGAACATTTTTCCTCTGAACTCCTGAACCGGACTGAGATCCCGCTGGAGTGTGTGGACCTGCTCAGGTGGTGTTCTGGCGGTCGACCTGACCCACGCTGCAGCTCACCTTGGCCTTCAGGAGGGTGCAGTGCAGCTCGCTGGAGCTCTGCTCGTACCTCAGCTCGAACTCCAGCGTTCCCAGAGCAGCTGTGGAGGAGAGGCAGCTCAGTCATCAGAGAGGACAGAGGAAACATGCAGAGAGCACGAATAGGGGGGGGGGGGCAGACACACCTGAAGGATCAACCTGTTGATCCTCATTCAGCACCAGGCTTTGGATCATAACTGTTTTGATTATTTTGTCACCAGACAAACGATTTAAATCATACCTGACATGTTTGGTTGGAGGATGAGTACAATATAATACAGACACGATAAACTTTATCGCATTCATAGACTGTCGGTCCACCAAACCTGCACTGGCTCAGGTAAAGGTGGTGGGATTCACCTGCAGACTACAGAACAGAACCACAGATTGATCAGTCCTGCATCTTTCACAGCTGCTCATTAGGGGGCGCTATCGCCTCTAAACAGCCAAAACTGACCTGTCCCTCAAACTCCTGAACAACCTCATGGGTCATGTGACCTATCTGCCTTCATTCCTGAAAGTTCATGAACATCTGTGATCAGTTGGTAGATTTAAACTTCAGGTTTTTGGGCCGCACGGTGGTGTAGTGGTCAGCACTCTGGTCTTACAGTGAGATGGTTCAAATCCCAGCATGTGTGGGTTCACTTCATCTACAGTTCAAACTCATGGTTCAGAGGCCAAGAGGTCCAAAAACACGTCTGCGTTTCCTTTGCAGACCCGAACATGAAACCAGAACCTCTGGGTTCAAACTGTTCCTCCTAGTCTTTGCTGCAGGACTTCAACAGCGGGACTCCGTCCGTCACTGCAGCCAAACACGTCAGGTCCAGATCATTGTAAACCAGAAGAAAACATTTCTCTTCTTTTTTCTCAGTTAGCAAAAAAAAAAAAAAGAAATGAGGAAAATCTGTTTTTAAAGATCTATTTTAGAACACAGAACCAGAACAAATCCAGATCCTTAAAGGGTTTTTGCATAAATTAATTTTCTGGATGTTCCAAACATTCAGGAGATTCAAACATGATGAGAAACAGGACCGGATCAGTTTTACATGTGGCTCATGTGTGGGAGTGGGAGTGTCCTGACCAGATCCAGATGTACTCTAACATGGTCTCAGTGTCGGTTCTGGTCCAGTAACAGATCCCTACCGGACTTATTTTGACCTGCATCACATCTGAGCTCTAAACCTAAACCCTGAAATCTTGCTTCAACACAAACCAACTGAAAACGACAGGAAGGTCCTCATAAGGTCAGTGTGTGTGACAGTCACGGTCCTGATGATGTCACAAATACAAAAACAGACACACACACACACAGACACATGCCGACAGCGAGGCTCACTGCAGTCGTCACTGTCATCGCTGTTGATTTCCACAGACGTGTCCATGCTGCTGTTCTGGGACAGAGAGCCGCCGCCCCATCCACGGTGCGCCCGAAGAGGAGACAACAGGTGAGCTCCGCCCATCGCTGATGCCACAGGAGGGCTGAGGGCCACGGGGGAGGTGTTTGGGGGAGGCGACAGGGAGGGGTTAGGGGAGAGGGGTGTGGGGGAGGTAGGGGACAGGCGGGGGAAGTAGGCGGAGATCTGTCGGATTGGTCTGATGGGGCCGGGGCAGACGTCGATGGCCATGTGCTCTTGGATGGAGATGGTGAGCTTCTTTCCTCTCTGCACCGTCATAGAGTCTGGAAACAAACGCAAAAAGGGTCTAGAAACAAACGGAGAGAGTCTAGAAACAAACGCAGAGAGAGTCTAGAAAAAAACGCAGAGAGTCTAGAAACAAACGGAGAGAGTCTAGAAACAAACGCAGAGAGTCTGGAAACAAACGCAGAGAGTCTGGAAACCAACGCAAAAAGGGTCTAGAAACAAACGCAGAGAGTCTGGAAACGAACGCAGAGAGAGTCTGGAAACAAACACAGAGAGTCTAGAAACAAACGCAGAGAAAGTCTGGAAACAAACACAGAGAGTCTAGAAACAAACGCAGAGAAAGTCTGGAAACAAACGCAGAGAGTCTGGAAACAAACACAGAGAGTCTAGAAACAAACGCAGAGAAAGTCTGGAAACAAACGCAGAGAGTCTGGAAACAAACGCAGAGAGTCTGGAAACAAACGCAGAGAGTCTAGAAACAAACGCAGAGAGTCTGGAAACAAACGCAGAGAGAGTCTGGAAACAAACACAGAGAGTCTAGAAACAAACGCAGAGAGTCTGGAAACGGCCCACATCACAATCGTTACTGCTTCCGTATCTGGTTTGTCTTGACCCTCATACGTCAGATTTGTTGAGGATTTGGTAATCTCCACGTCTGAATGTCCTTCTGTACCCAAAGAGCAGCTTTAAGAGGGAGTTTAATCCTTTTTCTTTTCATAAATACCTTGATCTCTACCGATCAGACGTCCTATCTTTCTCTTGCTAACAAATCCGATAAAACCACCAAGGAGATTTTTTGGGTGGACCTTTCCATCCGTTATTTGCTCGTTCCCCTGAGGGATCTGAACAATTGCGGTGTAATTACACATTTTTACGGACAGAGTTTGGCTCTGAACCAAAGATCCATTTCCCAGCTGCATCAGAAACCTGCCCCATCATTAAAGCACAGTAGCTTTGGACGGAGGAAACGGCGCAGAATCTGCCTCCGAACACAACAGGAGGGACGAGTGTGACTTTGATGAAAGGCGCTCCTGAAACACAGAAACGGAGGGGATTTGGATGGGAAATGTCATGTGAAGAAGTCTGATCTCCTGCAGCTACAGTCTGACTGCAGCCGTCACTGTCACAGAGGCTGATCTCCAGCGACGTCTGCATGCTGCTGGTCAGAACCACAAACACGCCCGTTCCAGCCAATGTGGGTCAGCACAGCCAAACAAGGTGAGGGGCCAGGAAGGAGTGACAACTCCAAGACCTGATCCAGAACAAGCGTTCCGCTTCCACCTCAGGATCCATGTAGCAGAGGGAACGATAACATGTACATGTCTGACTTTAAAGAAAATATGTATTCAAGCAAAACAACCTGACAAGGGAGAGAAACGTCAGAAACAAGTCAGGAACCAGAGAGTATCAAAGATTCTCAGATACCACGTCAGAGCCAGTTCTTCAACCAGAACTAGAGCTTACATCTCAACAAGAGGACCAGCACCTCTCCAAAGATCTGGATCCAGCAGCACAGACAAACTTAAGTACAGACCAGCAAGTCCAGAGATGAGATCAAGTCCTCCAACAGTTTCATGAAGTCCAACTTTGACCCGTAAGACATCTGACCTGCTCTGAAACAAGGTCATTTCAGAGGCAAACGGATCAAACCGGCTCCAGAACCAACAGGTACCAGTTCAGGATTAAAGACATATTCAGAACCAACTATCCCAAATGAAATCTCAGGCAAACCGAGTATCGGGTCAGAACCAAGAAGTTCCCTTAGCCAAAACCTGAATTTTCAAACCCAACAAAAACCTTTATGACCAAAACATCTCAGTGTGACAGACGGAGCTGGACCCAGGACCGACCGTGAGATCACAAAGAACCAGCAAGGACCAGAAGGAGCAGAACCAAGAAGACAGACGTGGTCAATGTTCTGGAGTGTCTTGAAGTTCAGTCACAGAGTCTGGACTTAAAACTTTCCTTCATCCAAAGATCTTCATCAGTCTGACGGCTCAGATGAGAAGAGAAACATTTTAAATCTTTCCCAACCACTGCTGCAGACTTTGGGACAGAAACCCTGAAAATGGTGCAGAATACAAGAAGATAAAGAATGAAGTTTCTGGACCTGAAGCTTCTACATCGGAGCAAACAGCACCGAAGTCTTCAGTGGACACAGGAGAGTCAGAGACTTCCACTGCCTCAGATTTTAAAAGCAGACTAGACTAAAATGTTCACGGAGTCATCCAGTAAAATACGGACACTGTTTTTGTAACGTTTTCTCATGACGAGGACAAATTGAAGAAAATGAAACTTAAAATCACATTTCTGAGTATTTTTGTGTTTAAAGAGAAAAAAATGCCCCCATGTTTAGTTGTAAAACTAAAATGGGCGAGGCCTCAAGCTCCCGGCTCCGCCCCATTCTGATTCATCCACCTGCAGACAAATCGATCCATGAACGTCTCTGTTTTTCTTGTCTGAGCTGGAATCTGGATCAGAACCGCACGGCTGGATAGAAACCGTTTTTTGTTGCAGTGTTAATGTCAGGTTGGTGGGGCTGTAAGATGGAGGGAGAGAGCGTGAGCAAAGGACTGATGGGATATCAGTGCAGGCTTACTCTGTGCCAACAGTCCCGCCCACAACTCAGATTTGAATTTCTGATGATCTCCTGCCGCTCTGCAGAAACTATGTCCTGAAAACGACAGGTTTTTAGGTTTTGGCTAAAAACAGAAAAATCGTCTTCAAGATTTTTGATGAAGTCTGGTTCCAACATGGCGACATCCGTATGTCACAAAAATGGCGACTGAATTAGCTTCATTTGGTTGGAACCGGAAACGAATGACTGGGAATGCTTTGGAAGCGGATCAGAAGAGGATTGGAGCGAGACTTTATTGTTTTAAAAGTTTAAACAAGAATACTAAGATGTTTTTGACCAAACGTCTCAGGTGTCACACCGACACCTTCATGTCTTTTGATCTGAACCAGAACCAGAACCGGGTCATTGTCAGACCAGCTCCAAAGACTCAGGCTAAGACCGCAGCCTCTGCCAGGCAGCAGCTCCGACGGTCCGATGGGACTCCAGCTTGTTAGCGGTGATTGATGGTTCTGGTCCTCCGGCAGCAGAACAGCCTCACCACAGGAGGGTACGTGAACCCCCCCACACAGAGCCTCCACCTCCTCCGTTCCCCTCAGATGAGTGTCTCGTTAGAGGAGAGCGCTCCCACTCTGAAATTAACTGAACAACTCGTCTTTCCGCAGAAGATCCGACACAATTTAGGCCCAAACGAGGCTGAGCAGACGTCTGCGGGACGCGACAGCAGGTATCTGATGAGGACGGAGATTGTTTGTTTGTGGCAGAAACACGGAGGCGGGGGAGGAGGGGGGCAGATGGAGAAAGCAGAAGGAAAAATCCCAGTGATGGTGAGGAGGCAGCAGAGCGGATCGGACCGACGACCCGGCTCTGGAATCTTCTGTGGTTATGAGCCGGCGTGGACGGTCTCATCTAGTCCAGCCAGACCACATCCCTACGGGACGAAGACCGCTCCGGAAAACCATCCGAGGATTTAATCCAAAACTGTTGTTTCCTTATTTAGGAAGTTTCAGTGAATGATTATTCTCTCGCTAAAAGCAAAGACGAATAATAAATGAAAGTGGTTTCATGTCGGCGTTAGAACGTTAAATGTAGTTATTTTAACAAAAGACATTTCTGGGTGACTTCCGGTTATGGCGGCCACGTAGGGAGACGTGTGTACGCGGCTCTGCAAAGACTAACTCTGTGATCTCGATGACATCATCAGGTACGTCTGAGGCTCACCTGCTGGACGCTCAGCTTGTGGGCGTGGTCAACTTAGTGGCTCACAGTCAGTTTTTCAAGACATTTTTAAATAATTGTTGCTATTATTTTTCATGGAAGATATTGAATTAAATAAAAAAGAAGATCCACTTTTCTTTCAATGAATGTGATACTTTTCCATAAATATTAAAACTAGATTTAAAGAATAAAATCATGACTTCAAAGGTTGTTTTTCTAAAACGTGCACAGAAAAACGTGCATGCTGAAATATGAGCAACATTCTGCATTGTTGTGTGTTTTTACAGATCAGTGTGTTGCCGTTGTGAGTCTGAGTCCAGAGAGTGTGTTTGTGCTGGTTGAGGTCAGTGTGAGCCAACACTAGAAATGACCAGCGCGCCTGAACGCATCTCCTGCTGCTGTGAATGTGGGCTTTAAAGGGTCACCAAACAGGCTCCATTCTCAGCCCACATTTGGACAATACCAAAAAAGGGGTGTGGCTAGTGGAGCTGGACAGCGGTGGAGGCGTGGCTTACGTCTAAGTTTAGGTTAGCTCTGTAACGTGGAGACTGGAACAGACCACACAAGTTTCTCCACAGAACTTTCTGGGGAGGTTGAAGATTTTTCTCCTCCCGCTTCCCTTCGTTTCCACCTGTAGGGGGCAGCACACAGACGGTTTGGGAGTATGTTTTCAGGAAGTTTCTTTTAGTTTGTCAAAAAAATGGTCAACAACCAACAGACAGAACTTTTAAAGCCAAATTGACCGAGGTCAACCGACAAAAGATGATTGAAGGTTTGGTTCTCCTTCAAATCTGTGCACTAAAGTCAGGATTAAATGTTTGTGAAACACTGAAACGTCCTGGCTGACAGTTTGAGCCCAGTGTAGAGATGAGGAACAAAAGTGGCGACTCAGATGCTTTTTCTACCCATCCATCCACCCATCCATCCATCCACCCATCCATCCATCCATCCATCCATCCATCCATCCATCCATCCATCCATTGTCATGGAAATTATACATTTGCTTATGTCTCATCCT
>NC_050528.1:2709956-2713475 GCF_002922805.2 Oryzias melastigma
TAGAGCCCTAGATCCATTCTGATTGATTGACTGATTGATTGATTGATTGATTGATTGACTGATTGATTGATTGACTGATTGATTGATTGGTTGATTGATTGACTGATTGATTGATTGATTGGTTGATTGATTGACTGATTGATTGATTGATTGATTGATTGATTGACTGATTGATTGATTGATTGATATTCAGGGGAATCACTGTTTAAGCTTTTACAGAAACCAAAGACAAAGTGAGAAAATAATAAAGATTCTCTAATTACATCTAAATGATGTCCCAGTTAAAATGTTCTGTTAGAAGTCGAGCGATCTGCTGCACCTCCTGCTGCTCCTCCTGCTGCATCTCCTGCTGCACCTCCTGCTTCACCTCAACTGCACCTCCTGCTGCACCTCCTGCTGCACCTATTGCTGCTCCTCCTGCTGCGCCTCCTGCTGCTCCCTCATCATTCTCCCCGCGGAGCCGTGAAGCCGTGGGACAGAGATCTCAGTGGGTGGATGAAGATCCGCCTGCAGCAGAAACGTTGGATCTGTTCTGCAGACTCTGAGCCGACGAGTCTTCATGAGTCAGAAACATCTGCAGTACAGCAGAAACCACGAGGAGTGACTGGATCTCTGATGGAGGATCTAGTCTGGATTCTGGGAGGAGATCTGCGTTTGATCATGCTAACATCTCCTTCATCTCTCTTCATCTTTACATTTTTATTTCAAGCTTTCCTGAAGGAAGTCTCATCTTTCGTTGTAGACTACAAACTGGTTTGTGCGAGTTGGGGGCTCGTCCGGGACAGAGATGAAATTTAGCAAGTAAAAAGTTCTAAATGAGTCCTTCAGATTGGCTGTTTTCCAGCTGAATCTGGATAACTGGGTTTCTTTGTGCTTGTTCTGGTGGCTTTGAAGCAAACGTCTGAGGAGGAACCCGTTAGCAGGAGGAGGACTCTGGTGTGAAGATCTGATGAGGAACAAACTCCTGCAGATCAAAGACGGAGATGAAGCACCGCGCTCGCCTCCTCCTGCAGGCGGCGCCGACTTTAATGAAACCGCTGCTGAAGCTGCTGAATGCAGAAGCTGAGGGAGTCTCAGCTGAAGCCTGAACGAGCGATCGGAGGAGCTGATCTTCAGTCCAGAACGAAGCTTCACTGAAGGTGGGAGGAGCTCTGAAACTGTCGGAATGTGAAGCTTCATGTTTCTTCTTCTTCTGTTCTCCACATGGAATGCTGTTACATAGAGCCAGCAGAGCGCCCCCTGCAGTCTGTCTGAGTCGCTTCATTCTGGTAGGAGAACGCTCCTCAGGAGATCCTGAAGGTTTTACCAGAGAACTTCAGCAAACTCTCAGCTTCAGAGATCCTTCAGACATCAGAATCCATAAAACTCTGCAGTCATTCAGACTTTTTTAGTTTAGTAAACGACTTAAAGCTCCTTTTAGAGCAGGAGAGTCAAACTCAATCACACGAGGGGGGGGATCCAAAACAGACCTTAAAACGGGATAAACATTTACTGAACTCTCTAAAACTACATTTGAAACTTTAAAACCGTAACTTTTTAACAGGATTATGGACTAGATATATAGCATAACCTGTGATAGTGTGAATGCTGGAAGATGAATTTGACTGCTGAAGATGCTGAAATTGATAGCTAAAAATGCTGAAGCTGTTAGCCAGCTAAAATATTAGCTAGATGCCAAATTAGCCTAAAAAAAAAGAAAAAAAAGAAAAAACGTAGCCATAACAGCTAGCACGTAGCTAAAATGTTAGCTGAACTCCAAAATCCCCTAAAATATCTTAGTAAATACCAAAATAGTCCAAAAAGCTGCAGAATGTCAATTATTCAAACTCAAACTGTAACTTTTTAACATAATTCTGAATAATAAAAAAGCAGGAATATTATTCCAGAATAAATCAACTTAAACCTTAAATAACTTTCAATATTTTACTCTCCATAAAAATATATTTTGTTAAAATTATTCAAGTTAGAAATGAGCTCAAGATAACATCGGGTCATTAATGATGATCTGGAGGGCCGGATCCGGCCCCCGGGCCGTGACTTTGACATATACTCTAAACTTTATGGAACTCTTTTACCAATTTTGAAAATGTTCTTGTGTTTTTTTACCTCAGAAAAGTTTTAGAACTAATTTTTCGATTCTTGTTCCTTCATTCGGTCTCCTGAAGAGGTTCTTAAAGTCTTCTGCTCTCGATGTGCCGATTGTCCCGTATGCGTCAGAATCCAGACCGCACCCCGCCTCCCCCGGAGGTGATGGAGATTTCCCAGCATGCCCTGAAGCTGCGGAGGACCAGGTGGGGGGGGGGGGGGCTTTAATGAAATTCTTCCTGCTGTATTTTCACAGGAAATTTAATCTTGTAGTTTAAATACGGTTCAGGATCATCGTGGGAACGTCTCACTCTGAGGTCCACGGGACGGTCAGAACCTTCACAGGAAGAGCATCAGAACCACCAGAGTCCAGTTCTGGTTTCTGTAGCAGAACCCTGTAGTTCTGTCCTTTTTTTCCGGTTCCTCTCTGGAGACCTTCAGTCATCCTGCTGAATGTTCTCCCCTGTCACATGACTCATACCTGTGAGGCCTTTCTGTCACGGCCGTCTCAATCATGCTAATTCAGGGAGCGCCGTTTATCAGCCCAAACATTCTCCCACATGAAAGGGGAACCAGTGGACGCTCTGCCGCCGCCGCCGGATTACGGCGAGGCTCTGCGGCGCCGCGTTAAGCCCAGAGGAAAATGTTAATGAGAGCTGCGTCCTGCAGGCAGAGGGGAGGGGAGGTCACCCTCTGCCGCTCCAGACACCTGACTGACAGGTGTGACCGCGGCGCTGAAGGCCGGACGGACCCGCAGATGAGGCTGCAGCACCTCACACCTCCAGATCAGGAGGCCGGTCCGGCGCCAGAACCGTGACCTCCCGGAGGTCAGCGGAGGTCAGGAGATCCCGTCCTGTGGGGGATGGGAGAGGGTGGGGGGGGCTGCCGCTTCCTGACCGGCTGATCCAGGTCAGAGCTTTCCAAGAACATCTGCAAACATTTCTTCAAACCGGGTGAATCTTTGACATGACGACAGTCCTTCCATGGTGGGTCTGGATGGAGCTCTCCGGTTTGTGGCCCGTTTCAACAGAACTCACCTGTGCAGGTGAGGTCCTGCCTCCCGACGGCGCTCCTCCTCAGGATCCTGGTCTCAGCGTGTTCTCGCTTCAGTGACTTTAGGTCAGACTTTTCATGTACGCCGTCACCACGGCAACAGTTTAACAGGGAAGGTGGTGACCTGAAGGCCTTTAGCAGCTTGTAGACAAACCTCAACGCCTGAAGACTGATCTCTGCTTCCTCAATGAGACCGTTCTGACGGGTTTATCCGCCGTTTTCAGCATTTTAGCATGAAAAGATGTTTGAACTGATGGAGACGATTTGTTTCACAGAACCAGCAAAGAGGATTACAGATTCACTCTGGAGCCGAGGAGCAGAAGAAAGATCAGACCTCCTCCTTGCTCCTCCTCCTCAGCTCCTCCTCCTTGCTCCTCCTCA
>NC_050528.1:2713563-2717447 GCF_002922805.2 Oryzias melastigma
AGCTCCTCCTCCTTGCTCCTCCTTGCTCCTCCTCAGCTCCTCCTCCTTGCTCCTCCTCAGCTCCTCCTCCTTGCTCCTCCTCCTTGCTCCTCCTCCTTGCTCCTCCTCCTCAGCTCCTCCTCCTTGCTCCTCCTCAGCTCCTCCTCTGTGAGTGACCTGATGAATCGGTTCTGTTATCAGACCGACTCAGACGGCGTTTCTGTCGTTCACCTTCATCCGTTTCCAGCTTTTGTTTCGTGGTACTGATCCGACTCTGAAACAAGAGTCCAGATTTACCCTGATAGCAGCTTCGTTACCGCGGAGCCGTCACAGATGAGATCAGAACACCGATCCAAACAACAGAGCACCAGCCTGAAAACAGTGATGATGATGATGATGATGATGATGATCTCGTCCGTCTCATCTGCACAACAACCACCAGATCCTCCTTCAACAAGGTCCGGTTCTGTTCTGGAGCGGGATCAGATCATTAGAGAAACGAGTTTTTGTTCAGAGAAAACCCCGTTTGAAGGTTTCTGATCAAAGTCCTCCTCGGTCTTCCTCTGGAGTCTGTCGGAGTTTTGTGGCGGGAAACCCTCAGCTGGATTCCTCGGTTCCTGAGCTGAAGGTTCTGGCTACCATCAGCTGTTCTTCATGGAAAAGGTCCATCACAGGGAGTTCTTTGATCCGTTTGTTTGTTCATCATTTATCTTCTCGTTTTTGGGTCAAACTGACACGTTTCCTTTCAAACCTTCAGAAAACTGAAATATGCTGATTGGAAGCTAACAGTCTTTCAGTGAAGACGGTATCGTTCTTAAAGCCATTCTTGACCTCTTTGACCCGTTGGGTCGTTCTGACCCGAACTCGTGTCTGAGATATTCTGGTCTTTAGAGGAGAAACGTCCAGAACGATTCAGTTTGTCTTTGAGGAAATCTGAGTTTCACTTTTCTGCAGATTCTGTCTTGAAGAGCAGAAATGGTTTTTACTCACATTATTGTGAGACAGTTTGAATCATGTGATCAAATATTGTTCGCAACACAAATACAGCAGTAAACACGTCAACAACAACGAATTCAACAACATAAAAACAATAGAAAACCGCTGCGCTGGAATCTAAGCAGACAGTAGAACTGAGCATCGATCAGAACAATAATCGGTTGCTAACAAAGTTAGCAAATAAAGCTAGCCGCCTACTAGCAAGAAGCAGCATCTGAGCAAACATTAGATTAAAAAAAACAGATTTTCTCTTTTCTCCAACAAAAACCTACAAACCTAGCAGCATCCTCAACCATTTTTGGTCACCTGCTTTAGGCTCCTCCCCCTGAAACCGACCACTGAGAAAACAGCAGAGAACAGACTAACTTTACACCAAACTTTCAAGGTATCACACACACCTAAAGTCCACTAGCTTAATGCTAACGTTCAATAGAATTTACCATAGGACGGCTAATGCTAACGCTAATGCTAACGCTAATGCTAACGATCAGTCGACCAAAAATAGATTCTGACTAAATGAACATCTTTATAAACTCACAGGCAGGAATTTTCCAAACTCTTTTAAGGAAACATTTTTTAAAGTAACTATTTGTGGTCTAAAACTTCGTTGTCTTCTTCTTGAATGAAGTGTACTTCTACAGCCTGATCGCCACCTAGTGGTCAAACTGAAACGTCCTCCAGGAGAAGCAGAACAATGTTTCCAATGTTAATGAACATTTTAGTTAGAACTTCTCTTTTAGAGAATCCATGGAACTCTGGATGATATTAACAATCATTATTTCACTGATACATTTACAGTATGTGAACTGATTAATATCAATATATTCAAATTAAATAATAGATTTTTCATGTATTTATAAACAAATGTGAATTCATTTGTAAACTTCAAATTGAATTGAATTGAAGAATTGAAAGAATTAAAAAAATCAGAATCAGATCGAATCGTTTCTGGAAATGATAGCCGACACCAGCCCTAGAGTCAATGTTAGGTCAATGTTTGAGGTCCTGCGACGCAGTTTCAGTGTTTTGGTGGATTAAGAGTTAAAAAATCTGAACTTATCGTGTTTAATTATTTTATTGTTTATTTGGCAGGGAAAACATAGATCATTATAACAATCTGATGCTCTCAGCACAATGTTTATAGAATCATTTCCAACACCTGTCAGTAGTGGAGCTTCTAACAGTTTAAAGAAAATATGAAGAGTATCACACTAAAAACTGTAGAAATGCTTTAATAACCATTAACAATAAGTAGAAAGTGTACTCAACCATACTCGCATTACACACTTCACCACGCAAAAGATGTATTTTCTACAATGTGTTTACACGGCTGTTCCTCTGATAACCAGAACGTAATTTGTCTTTAACGATGGACACTTTAGATTTATCTTCAGTGGGGAGACTCTTCCACAGATTTATCTTCAGGGGGGAGACTCTTCCACAGATTTATCTTCAGTGGGGAGACTCTTCCACACATTTATCTTCAGGGGGGAGACTCTTCCACAGATTTATCTTCAGGGGGGAGACTCTTCCACAGATTCATCTTCGGTGGGGAGACTCTTCCACACATTTATCATCGGTGGCGAGACTCTTCCACAGATCGGCTCCTTTCACAGAGAAAATATTTAGTCCCAAAGACTCTCCTGTCTCCACTTGCAGCCGCTCTCGTTGGTCTGGAAGTTTCTAGTCTTTTGATAAATTTTGGTCTTGGGTGAAGATGATGCATCAACCAATCAGGGACTCGGCTTTGGGACTTTACGAGTTCTTTTCCGTGATCAGTGGGCGGAGTCTAAAACCAACATGGAGGAGAATCTGATCCATTTCCTCCCAACCTTTATTTGTCTGGAGACAATGACAAAGTTCCTCTGATTATATTCTATTATTGTAGTCAGACTAATACGGGACAGGAAGTCATCAAACTGGGTCACAGAGACAGAAGTACCGCTGAAAGCGCCGTCATTCAGACGCCGCTCCTGCAGCAGACGGTGAAGCTCATCGTACCGGAGTCTGAATGATCTGATGAACCCAGACATGGAGACGGGATTACTGACGCTTTTATAGAGCTCCAAGAAATGAATAAACCTGATCTCTAAACATCAATGTAAACGAGATACACAGACGCCGCTCCATGTAGCGATCGGGATAAAAACAATTGTTTGTAGCTCCTCCCACAAACATCTGAGGCGTCAGACTGAACATTGATAGACAGGCGCCGCGTGGCTAACACGATTTTGACATCCGGATCGCGTTCAGAGCAGACGCAGCCTTAGACCTTTTATTTCGACTCTCACTAGGTTGGCATGGTAACGGTAAGACAGAGGCGGAGCCTCAACTTTCTAAGCAGAAACTGTCTCCAGTCCTGAGGTGTTTGCTGGTTTAGTGACTCTTTGAGTTTTAAAAACTGCAGCTTTATTTTGGAATCAGGGCGTGGCTCTTCTGAGTCAGAAACTTGATTTAGATTTAGGAAAACTACCAAACGTCTCAGCCAAACACACTCAATCCTCATGAATATTTGACAGAGATTTCTACAAAGTTTTTCTTCTGTGAGGATTAAAAACCTTTCAGAGCCAAAACCCAAACTGAGCCTTCCCGGCTTAGTGAGTAGATGATGGAGCTGCAGCTCCAGCGTCCAGTGAACACTGAGAGCTGCGTTTCTGAAGGATTCTCTCACAGTAAATACTTCACATACTTCAGCATGAATCTGTTTTAATGACTGAGGAAGTTGCAGGAGCTCCTGGTGATGCTGATAAACACAGTAAAACATTAATATTGATGTAACCATTCCAATGAATTATGAAGATCCTCCTAAATCAGACGCTCTTTCACACTGCAGGTCTCTGCAGGCATCTGAACATACTTTCCAGCTGACACAGGAGCATCTGCACCTCGGTGGGGGGGCACTGACACCC
>NC_050528.1:2718070-2719783 GCF_002922805.2 Oryzias melastigma
TCCTGTTGTTTGCTGAACATTTTCCAACTGTCTGACAAAAGGAGAATGAGAGGAGGTGTCAGGAAACCTCCTGCAGGAGCTGCAGGAGATGCAGGAGCTCTATAGGAGCTGCAGGAGCTCTATAGGAGATCCAGGAGCTGCAGGAGCTGCAGGAGCTCTATAGGAGATCCAGGAGATCCAGGAGCTGCAGGAGATCCAGGAGCTGCAGGAGCTCTATAGGAGGTGCAGGAACTGCAGGAGCTGCAGGAGCTCTATAGGAGCTGCAGGAGCTCTATAGGAGCTGCAGGAGCTCTATAGGAGATCCAGGAGCTGAAGGAGCTGCAGGAGATGCAGGAGCTCTATAGGAGGTGCAGGAGCTCTATAGGAGGTGCAGGAGATGCAGGAGCTCTATAGGAGGTGCAGGAGCTCTATAGGAGGTGCAGGAGCTGAAGGAGCTCTATAGGAGGTGCAGGAGCTCTATAGGAGGTGCAGGAGCTCTATAGGAGGTGCAGGAGCTGCAGGAGCTCCTTATGAAATCCCTCCCCAACAGATTACCTGTGACTGCACTGAGTTTCTCACAGTGGGCGTTGCCAACCTTAGCCGACCAACCAGAGTGGAGTTTTCTCAGATGTCCATTTCTGACCGGATCTCCAGGTCCAGCACCTCCAGACTGTGGTTCTGGCTGTTTGCTGACCCGTTTCATTCAGATCCGTCTTCATCTGAGCAGAGACGACCCTTTCTTCAGTTCTGACGACAGACCCGTTCCAACAGCTGGTTCTGGAAACACCAGATAGTGGACAGTTAGTGGGGGTTCTGGGGGGTTCTGGATCCTCAGTGACGGGAAAACCAGCAGCAGACTGAAGATTTTTAACGAGAACGTTTGAAGAGAGAAATGAGTCCAGAACTGTCGGCGGTTCTGTAGGTCCGCTGGTCCGGAACCAAAGTGGAAGAATGAATCTTTACTATTTGGTTCTGTATCCTCGGTTCTGATCCGTTCTGAGGACTTCACTGAGCATCTGTCAGAGCTAAACCGTCCTCCCGGGTCGGCCCTGCAGTGAGATGTTCACGGACCTCCTACTGCAGCTCCTGCAGCTCCTGATGCTCCTGCTGCTCCTGATGCTCCTGCAGCTCCTGCTGCTCCTGATGCTCCTGCAGCTCCTGATGCTCCTGCAGCTCCTGCAGCTCCTGCAGCTCCTGCAGCTCCTGATGCTCCTGCAGCTCCTGCAGCTCCTGGAGCTCCTGCAGCTCCTGCTCAGCGCAGAGATCAGGATTCGTGTGGGAGATGGAGGAGAAACGGCGGGCCGAAAAAAGCCCATGGCTTCAGGCGGACGCACGCCAACGTGTTGAAATCCCTGACATGTTTGCTGCAGGAGCCTCCTCAGCCCCCACGAGGAGGAGGAGGAGGAGGTGCAGCGAGGAGCTAAAAATGGGCCTGTTGCCTGGATCAACGAGCCGTCATGAAGAATGAGGATTAATGTTCGGATCCCAAGACCGGCTCGGTGCAGCGGCGCCGCCGGAGCAGCAGCTGCTGTTCTCTGATTTACAAACATCTGGAGGGTCCGCCTGTGTTTGGTTCTGGACGGGGTCTCAGGCCCAGTATTTACGTTACCAAATACCAGAGTCAGGTCAGAACTCTGAACCATGAAGTCATGAACCAAAGTTCACTTTGAAATCTGGATCCAGAACCTCTCTGTTTCTGTCAGAAGAAGACAGAACCTTCACCCCAATCAGAAC
>NC_050528.1:2722432-2722684 GCF_002922805.2 Oryzias melastigma
CATCTTCCATCCATCCATCCATCATCCATCATCCATCCATCCACCATCATTCATCATCCATCCATCCATCTATCATCCATCATTAATCCTTCATTCATCCATCCACCATCCATCCATCCATCCACCATTCATGATCCATCCATCCATCTTCCATCCATCCATCCATCCATCCATCATCCATCCAACTGATTGATGGATGAATTCCAGTTTTCACACAAATGCTCTCGTCTTCTACCTTCCAGCAGGATTTGT
>NC_050528.1:2722736-2727237 GCF_002922805.2 Oryzias melastigma
CATCCATTCATCCGTCCATCATCCATCCATCATCCATCCATCATCCATCCACCATCCATCCATCCATCCATCCATCCATCCATCCATCCATCATTCATCCATCATCCATCCATCCATCCATCATCCATCCAACTGAATGATGGATGAATTCCAGTTTTCACACAAATGCTCTCGTCTTCTACCTTCCAGCAGGATTTGTCAGTGATGTAAGACATTCACAGACACAAAGATCCCTCAAATCCACCAACTAGATGGATTTCTATCAAACGGGAGACTTCAAAGAATCATTAAAAAATGACCGCCATCTTGGATTTCCAAATGGCCGATCAGGCAGATTAAATGAGAATCTCATAGAGACTCACTAAACACATTTTGCAGAATTCTGAAATTCTGATCAGATCAGCCTCACTGTCTGTGGTTTCTGATCCGTTTGGACCTTCAGCTGCAGGAGGAAGGAGCTCAGTGGATAATGGTAGATCCCCCCTCCCCCTCCTCACAAACAGGCTGAATTTCAGCTGGTTTTTGTGTGCATTCATGACTGATTAAAGCCGCCCCCGCCGTTGTTTTTACTGCGTTTAACACCCTGCAGACCTTTTGATCCGTCACGCTCCATCGGCAAACTTCTAAAGGACACTTTTTTGTGAGGAAACTTCTCTGAGGGTCAGCTGAGGTGGAACGTCCCCGTCCTTCAGCTGCAGGTCTGCTGGACCCGTGTTTCACCAGACCGGAACATTACACACACACACACATGCAGGTCTTTGTGTGGATCTGATGTTCTCGTCCTGAATCTGAGCGTCTTTTTCTGGAGACGTTTGCAGATCTGTGAAATGAGGCAGAAATAGTTCCTGTGTGGGCTGCAGACCCACGCAGAGCAAACATCAATTACTGACTGATCAATAGAACTTCCCACGTGGAACCGGAGCAGCTGGAACGGAACCCGGAACACGTGATGGAGGGAACCGAGGAAAGGAGGGAGGAAGGAGAGTATGCAGAGCTGCAGCCTTCAACACCCCCCATCACATTTTCTGATTCCACTTAGTTTTATTTCACACACATAAAGTCAATTCAGGCGCCTGTTTTTTATGATATGGACGCCGCCATGTTGGAACCAGACGTCACTAAGCAGTGATTGGTCATGGGACTCCCTCACTTCTCTTGGGCGTCCTCCTTCTGAGTGGGGGGCGGACAGCCCCTGCCTTCCTCTCCCCTGGACCTCCCGCACGGAGGGCGGGTGGTTGCCTGGAGTGTGGAGTGGGTCTCTCTTGGGGGGCCCTGGCTCTTGCCTGAGGTTGGGGTGGAAGGATTCCCAGGAGGTTTGTCGGTGCTCCTGTTGCTGGCAGTGGACCTCGCCTCTGGCTCGTCTCGAGCCCCCAGGGGTCCCCCAGCCCATCTGGATGAAGCCCATCTGTAATACTGTTTAAACGTGTAGTTGTAGAGTTAGATAAGCTCATTCTTCTTTACCAGTTCTGGTAAATCTCCTGTCTCTCCTTCCTGTGGACATCACTGAGGTTTCTGCTTTTTTCCTCAATTTTTTTTCCTCACCAGAAAGGACGGTCTAAGGTGAGGGATGTCAGGTTAACTTAGTTAGTTTAGCAACCAGCTACGGTTTATATTTTATGACTGACTTACATCCCTGTACAGTTACAGTGACCCCACTGAGGCGAGTGCATCGTGATTTTGGGCTATAGAAATAAAACTGAATTGAATTGAACTACCTGGTGGTGTTGGGCTGTTTGTCTGGGGCTGGGAGGGCCCTCCGGGGGTGGCCCCATGGCACGGTGGGGGTGGGTGGGGGGTGTTCTTCTGGATGGGAGGAGCCAGCAGTTTCTGTGATCCAGAATGTTTTTTCTGACCAATAGAATGACTGATACCAGCTGGTTATTTCTATATAGAATCAATTTGTACTTCCTGTTTGGAACACCAGGGGGAGGAGTCACTCAGTCCAGTTCTCAGAAACAGTCAATGGGAACAACAAACTCTCGTTCACTGTGATTCTGGCACGAATGTGGGCGTGGCTTACAACATCAGTAGTATTTTGGTGCTGAAACCTGAAACTCGGCTCACGTTCTTTAGAAGTCTCCTCGCCCCATGGGGGGCGCCGTCTCCCAGGTGACCAACCTGGTTCTGAAGCGCCCTCTCTGAGAGGTTTTCTGTCGTCCTGGTTTCTCTGCTCTCCACGCCTGTCTGTTCTTCCTCATCCTTCAGCCACTCATCTTCCTCAGCCTCCCTGACCCGCCGCTCTCCTCGCCACGTTCTTCCTCTCCCTCTAATCCTCCGCCAGCCTCTCCTCCTCCTCGCCGTGCTCTGCCACGGTTCACCTCAACCATCTGCCGAGCGCTTCATCTCGACTCCTTCTGTTTGAGATTCAAATCATTGCAGTGATCTTCAGAAAAATGAGCTAATTCAGTGGTTAGAGATTCTGTTCTTTTCAGGGAATCGGTTCAGGTTTGATTCTGAGGAGAAAGGATGTTTTTCTGCTTCATCCTCCGGATCTCTGCAGAATCCTGGTTTTTGGAGGAGTTCTAAAACGAAGTCTTCATCTTCTGCCTCCATGTTGTTCCTCAGCTTCAGGACCAGAGGCTCAGCGGTCTGCTGTCCTGATCTTCTCGGGTTTAGGATGAGGTTTCCTCCCTCTACACGTGCACTAACCCTGACAGCAGCGGTATCAGAGCATCAGCAGGATGCTGTTTCACGCTCTCCTCGCAGCAGAAAACATGATTACCTCTCAGCCTCATCATGTGAAGGATGCTCTCCAAAGCTCCATCGATTTTCGGCTTCCGGCTGTGACCTTTGAGGCCTGACGGACGCCTGCAGCTGTGGAATCTTAATTTCTTCTTTAAAAGCAGCTGGGCGTGTTAATCTGAGCCTGACAGGCGGGGGACGCCGTCTCCGGCCCCCCAGAGGTCGCCGGCACGCCGCGGACCTTCTGACGGTCTGCGTACAGTCTGTCAGCCCTCATCAGTCAGCGGCCGGCTGCTCTCTGTCCAGAGACATCTGGCCTCACATCTGGGTCTGAATGTCAGCCTGTGGCTGAGGTGGGAGTGGGGGGGTCCCCCAAAGGTTAACCCGCCGTCGTACGACAGGAAACAACCAGGAACAGACGAGGCGGGAAAACACGTCTGATCAGGAGAAAACGATCTTCTGTCTGTTTGGATGACGGGATTTGTTCTCAGACATCTGCAGCCGTCCTGCCTCACCTGCCTGGAGATCCTAGAGATTCTAGAGATCCTGGAGATACCAGAGATCCCAGAGATCCTGGAGATCATAGAGATCCTGGAGATATCAGAGAGCACAGAGATCCTGGAGATCCTGGAGATCCTGGAGAGCCTGGAGATCCCAGATATCCTGGAGATCCTAGAGAGCCCAGAGATCCTAGAGATTCTAGAGATCCTGGAGATTCTAGAGATCTTTAATCATCACTCGTCCCTCAGCTCCATCTGAATGAACTCTTAGATACGTAGTTGTAAAAGCTAATCTTTCTTTAACTGTTCTGGTATCTCCTGTCCGTCCTGGGATAGGATCTCTCCTTCATGTGGGAATCCCTAAGGTTTCTTCTTTTTTCCTGACTCAGGTTTTTTTAGGAGTTTTTCCTTACTGGGAGGGAGGGTCTAAGGGCAGGGATAACCAGTTTATGTAGTCTGTTTAGTTTTTAACAATTGTTTATATTTTGAAGCCCAATGAGGCAAATCTCTTTGTGATTTTGGGCTATATAAATAAAATTGAATTGAATCCTGGAGATCCCGGAGATCCTGGAGAGCTTGACGATCCTTATAATCCTTGAGATCTGGGAGATTTCAAATTCCAGGGTCCACTATTTAAAACTTTCAGAAGGAAGTTTTACATTATTATGGGATGGCCACAGGACCTACAGCTTGTGGTAATTCTGTGACAATGTGTGAAATTTGGTGATTTTTACATTTTTTACCAGAATATTGTGAAAATCGAAAACATGAATCGTAGATTCAAGCTGATTGAATTGATATAAGTGTCATGTTCACGGAGCGAAGCAGACCCAAATGCTGGAACCCAGAAGGATCACGGGAGGCAGATGAAGTTTGACAGTTTATTGTCCGTGGTTATTGAGGAGCTGAAGAGTAGATCGGGAATGGCGGGGCGATGATCCAAGCAGTGAGGCTGACTGATGGAGTGTGGCGGGCAGAGACGATCGGAGGCGACGGACCCAGGTTGGCAGGGGAAGGATGGACCTGGGGAGGGCAGAGAGGACTCAGGTAAGTGATGGAGAAGTACCGTAGACCAGAACTAAGACAAATGCTGACAGGCCAGGCTACTGCACCAGGTGAGGTAACGAACTGGCGATGAATACTGGAGCAGGCCTTCCTTAAGATGTGAACCGGTGATGAGGTGATGTCCAACAGCTGGGTCCAATCGAAGGAGCACCATGACACTAAGAGGATATGAACATATTAGGAAAGTGGGCGTGGTTAATGAAAAATCTCAGTTGTCAGAGGAAACCAAAAGTTTACTTCTGGATTTCCTTTAA
>NC_050528.1:2727268-2729388 GCF_002922805.2 Oryzias melastigma
AGCCCAATGAGGCAAATCTCTTTGTGATTTTGTGCTATATAAATAAAACTGAATTGAATTGAATTGAATTTAACTCTGGACTCGGTCTGCTTACATGAAGAACTTTTTTCTGTTGAGGCTCCGCCTCTCAACGCCTCCTGAGCGCAGGAACGTGCTCACAACGCCACACACTCACAGAATATCAGATTACGACTCACAACCGATTCAAGGGGCTCTTCTGGCCAAACTGGGGAGCAGTTGCTAGGCAACCAGGGGGGTTTCTCAAAGCACTGGTATCTCCTGTGAAGAGAGACACACTGTGTGTGTGTTTGTCTATGTTGTGAATGTGTTTGTGCGAATTTATTTGCATCTTTGAATATGTGTGTGTGTGATTGTATGATTATGAGTTTCAGAGGGGGTGTGTGAGTGTGTGTGAGTGTGTGTGAGTTTGTGTGTGTGTTTGTCTGCATGTCTGTTTATGTTTGTGTGTGAATGTGTGTGTCTTACCTCAGACTTCACAATCTCTGTCCAGAGTCTACTGTAGGTTAGCCTGATAGTTTTCTATGTTCTATATATCTATGTTCGGAGTCCAGAGGATGAAACAGGTGAAATGGAGATCCTCGGATCGCCATCCTGCGTGATTTTTGACCGACTCACCTCAAGCAAAGATCTCCCATGATGCAGCTGGATTTTAGAAGTTCAGAGGAACTCTGTTATGTAACACAAACACAAAGCAGCAGAGACCAGATACATTGCGTGTGTTGGGGTGTGTGAGTGAACAGGTTGAAGCACTGGGGGGACCCTTGTTTTTGTCTGAAGCTGATGTCTGTGACTCTGAGCGACGCTGCCCCCTGCTGGTATAGCAGAGCATCACATCCGTGTTTTCCTCTCAGCTTCACACGGAAATGTGGAATTTATGGAAGTTTTCCACAAAACTTTTCAGGATTTTCCCTGAAGGAATCCTGCATTGAGTCTGTCTGAAGAAACACAAACATGCAGGTTTTCATGTCACAACTAATGAACTTCAGAGGAAACGACAAAAACGCCCCAAAATAACACAGAGTTACTCTTCGTTTTCATTAAATAAAAACAACAAATCCTCTGTGTCCACAGACTGATGTGTGATGAAGCTGATTAATAGAAACAGTATTTTACTAAATAACTTCTGTATGTTTGTTGAAGTTCTGATGTTTGTTTTTCTGCTGTTGTGTGTCTGTGTGTTAACAAACGTTGTGTTCTGATCTGAATTAGTTGTTTGATTAATAAAGTTTTGTTTCTTGTTTTGACTGCAGCAGACTCGGGGGGGGGGGGGGTTGACCGCGGGATCCAGAGATCTGCAGCTTCCCTCCAGCTTCCCTCCAGCTTCCCTCCAGCTTCCCTCGTGTTCCTGATCTCAGCAGTCGTCAGGAACAGCAGCTGAAGCGGTTTCTGTTCTCTTTGGGTTTCACCGACAGAGCGGTCCTGTTCCAGGAGTCCTGTGTACAAACGGCGTGTCCACGGACGTCCTGCTTCCTGTTTACCAGTGGGCGGAGCTTGAGAGGCTGTTTGCTTTAGATCAGCTGGACCTCAGAGGAGAAGATTCTGCGTGACTGAAAACTTTAATGTCAAGTGTCGTCGAGTAAAACATTCCAAATGAGCAAATACAACAATACTTGACTGAAAACAGAGAAACAATAACGGATTCAATCTGATCCTGCTGGATTACAGACATGAAAACATCCACTCAGCTGTTCCTGTTTTTACTGTTTTCGTTAAAGATCTGAACAATCTTCACGTTTTTGTTGGTTCAGTCGGATCAAACAACCAGAGGCTAAGCTCCGCCTTCTCTCCGTGCTGTTGTGAGTGGTCAGATCCACTGGTCTGATCAGGCTCCGCCCCTGATCATCAAATGTGACCCTGGAGGCAGACTGAAGCCCCGCCTCCTGACAGCGGAAAGAGGGATCAGTCAAACTCTGATGGAGAACTCCTGAAAGGAAACATGAAGATCCGTCTGAAAGCTGCTCCGACCTGCAGTCAGTCTTCAGGACAGGTGCAGTCGAGGGTTCACCTGGATGACATCATCACTGTAGTGCTGGGAGACTCACCTGGGGAGCTCTCACCTGTGCAGCAGGTGGATCCAAACTTTTAGCAACTTTTAGCTG
>NC_050528.1:2729426-2731211 GCF_002922805.2 Oryzias melastigma
AGGCTGGAGTTTGCACACCTGAGTGCAGCCTGATAAACTACAAACGTTATCAGTTTCTTCTATCGTCTTCATGAATCTGTTCAATTAAAGTTCATGTCTGTGCTTCAAAACAAAAACATCTACGTTTCTAACGAGTCTGAATAAATATTGAGCTAAAGGGATCAAAACTGAAGCCGGTTCCAGTCTGCTTCAGGCCAGGTGAGCTCTGCACAGGTGACTGCAGCCTGAGAATGAGGTCAGGCGGTGCAGCTGCTCGTGAACAGGATAAGAGCCGGACCTGCTGCACCCGGCCTGCTCGGGTCCCGGGACACATCCCAGCGATGAAAGTCCAAGAACCGGAGTCTGCAATGAAAATGTCTTTAGAAAACTTTAGGAAACGACATTTTTATGGATCAACAAGCAGAGCAGCTTTGAAAACTTCAAAATTACAACATGAGGCTGAAAAACATGAAATGTTGACTTGATGAGGTTAGAATGACACAGAGATAAAACTGTTGAGTTAAAAGTTCACAAACTAACCCCGGATTAAAGTTCAGACGTGATGGAAAGTTAGATTATCAAATACAAATTTCCAGAGCAAGAAGTTTATTAAAGCAGCAGACACAATTAGACACAATTATCATTATTTTACTGCTTTTATTATCTTATTTAAGATTTGTATTGTTTGTATTTACCTGTTTATCTTGTCTTAGTGTGACTGCCTTTTATGTCTTTGGTGTTCAGCACTTTGTTTTAGCTGCGTGTCCTGTGAAAGTGCTATATAAATAAAGCTGAGTTGAGTTGAGAAAAAAAACCCAAAAGTTACAAAGAAATCCTTGAAAATCCGTCATAGAAATGACAGGATGATTTTTCTGTCTGTAAATTTGAGTTTGGCTTCAGTTAAAGAGGAAAAACAACGAACTTAATAACTTTAACAAAAATACCTAAAGAAGGTAAATGTATAAAATAAAATAAAAAGGAAAAGAAAAGTTAAAAGTTTGTGGAAGTGCAGTGTATCAGTCTCACACGTTTGGGAGGAAATGTTGAGTTTATTATAGATTTATGACAGAGATAAAAAGTCAAAAGGAACTTAAAAAGACGTTGTTAACTTTGATAAAACACCATTCAGATGAGAGTAAAACCTGCGACAGTAGATCAACACTTTCCATTATTTCTCCTGAATGAGTCATTAATGTTTATGATTTAAACATATGCAGAACTTGAAGGAAAAAGAGTAAAAACTAGAACTTCTAAACGTTTTTTTCTTGGTGTTTTTCCAGCTTGTTTACAGTGAACGTGCAGCACGTGCTTCTGCTGATGCAACTTGATGACGTAAGGGGGCGGGGCAGGGGCCCAAACTCTTTAAAAACCCTCCGAAAGCAGAAGTTCCGGAAGAATCCGAGAAGAGCCGAAGCAGCAGCAGCAGAGCCCGAGCCCGAGCCGCCGAACCGCCGAACCGCCGCCATGAGCCACGTCGACGTGAAGAACCTGAAGCCCTCCCGCTTCGAGGAGCAGCACTTCGACGAGTACGAGTACTACAACCTGACGGACAAATACGTGGGTGAGGAGCCGCGGCAGCCCCCATCCCCCCACCGGCTCCGGTTCGGGCTGCGGGTCTGAGCTGTGTTTGTGTTACAGAGGGTTCGGCCCGCAAAGGCAGAACCAAGAAGGAGGCCAGCGAGAACACGAACCGGCCCAACCCGGGCGGGCACGAGCGCAAGATCGCGGAGAAACTGCAGAACAGCGAGAAGAAGGCGAAGGCGTGACCGCTGAGGTACCGGTACCGAACCGAACTCCAGCCCGAAC
>NC_050528.1:2731310-2735695 GCF_002922805.2 Oryzias melastigma
TTTTGATGGCAAAAGTGGGCGTGCCTAGGCCGACACTCGCACATGCGCACTGCGAAACGACTGATAGTTGAAAGGCCCGTTATTTTCCAGTTTAACGTTTTTTTAATTGGTTCAGAAATTCCATAATTATTTTTTCTGTGAATTTTTTTGTAAAAATATATATATTCTTATTGATTTCAACTTTTTTTTCTTTTTTTTTTAAACTTTATTGACCAAAAACATATATAACAACAATGTAAGAGAAATCAAACACAGAACGCCAGGAGACAGCGTATACATTACAGAACATTCATTAAAATAAGGTACAAATATTTAAAGACGGACAACTTTCATAAATGTGTTTTTTTCCTGTTTACGTCTGTAGAGAGAGTCCCGTTATTCAGACTGTCTGAACTCCTTCACCACACGCTACAGCCTTATGTTGTTTAGAACAGTCGGAATCCAAGATCCAGTGCTCTAGAAATTTCCCAGAATTCTCTGAAAAAAGTGTGTAACAGTGCTCACTAGATTGGGGGACTATCGACCACGATGCATTGCATTTGAACAATAATATATATATATATATTATTACATTTATTGTTAAACTTTGCTCTACTTCGTTTCCTTCATCAGAACACAGTGGCTCCATAAAATGCTTTTATTGAGTTTTCTCTTTTTAAAATCTGTGATTCACCTTTTTAAAAGCATGGAGTCTGTTTTACATTTAAAATCAGGGTTAGGTAGTCCTGCACTATTACGTTTTTAGTAGTTGTGGAGGGAACTCAGACGGTCTGCTGCTAATGTCTCTACATTTTCTGTGTCTGTTGCCATGGAGACGCGGGTGAAAGCTCTCTGACCGGTCCGGTTTTGTCTCTGATCCAGGACTACTCGGACAGATTGAAACGGAAACCGAACATGTCCTTCTTGGCGACTCACGTAGACCTGCGGAAGTGTTCCAGCGCCAAGGGGCGGAGTTACGAGAGGGCGTGGCCTGTCGACCCAGGTGGATGAAGGCCCTCTGCACCTGGTTGTTTATGATGTTCTTAATGGTTGGTCTGGTCCGGGTTCGGACCGTGACTGTGCATCAGTGACGGTGCTCTTTGTTTTAAATGTTTTTTACCATTAAAGTTGTTTTTAAATGACTTCTCCTTGTCTTTACTGTGTTGGTGTGTGTGTGTGTGGGGGGGGGGGCTTATTTTAATGAGTGTATATAGAACTGGACCGAGCTGCTGTGATGTCATCCATAGAAAATGCTTAATTCAGTCGCCAGTTTTTCTATGAATGCTTCCATTTTGGAACTACATGACGGTGGTCAGTGTTATGTTTCCTTGACAACTACCGTCACCAATCAGGAGGAGGTTTTTTGGAAGGCCTCACCCCTTCCACTGAAAGCACCTCGAATTTGTCAAAGTTCACGGTGGGGCCAGTGGGCAGCACATGTGGTCGGTTTATAACCTGAACCACAGAAAAAAATATCAGGATTATCAAGACGTTAAAGGTTTCAGATTAAGATTAAATGTATTTTTTCTGACCTTTAGAATGAGTAACAAGACTTCTACAAAGAATTGAACGGCTATGGGATTTTGGGGGTACTTGCTGTTTGGAACGCCAGGGGGGGGGGTTAAGGGGTTACCCTGTCCAGTTCTCATACAGTCAGTGGTTCAGTCCAGTAATGCAGCATTAAGACGGTTTATATCTTTTAAGATATCTGTTTAAAACAATAAAGCTGACATTCATAACTATAATTATGACTCTCATTTACAGAATGAATTCTGTTCACATTCTAATGATGGCCTGAGGAGACCACGAGGCCCGCCTGGTTTATCTTGGGTTCTGACGTCAGTCTCTGCTGTTTTAACCTCCCTGTTCTGTTTGTGTCTGAAGCATTGATGTTTGTTTCCTTCTGTATCACTATTGTTGGATGTTGATTAACCTACATAAGCCAAGCAGACGTTTCAAGATAAAAAAGAGAGATAATAAACTTTAAAAAAAAGTTAATCATTTTTGTTACTTTCGATGCGGGACAGTTTGACCCGACACAGAACAGGAGAGATAACGCTCCTGTCGACCCCTCCTGCAGTACCACCTCCGACCAGCGCGGTCGCTGTGGGCACAACACTGAGGGAACCTGCAACAACGAAGAAGAAGCTGCGGCTAACCTGGAGCTAGCAAAACACCAGTAAACAACAACGATCGCTGACGGTGAGTTTAAATAACCGAGTCTGCTCAATGATTTAGACGTTTTTACATTTGAAACCGAAACGATGAATTCAGCTTCATTCAAACTGTGCGATCATCTGATCGTTGTTCGGGCGAAACAGCGGATAACGCTTCAGTGCTAATGGACGTAATTAGGATGATTTTAGGATTTATTTAGGTCAATTTTATTTATTAATACAGCAAGCCCACATTTTTAGAGAAGCATTCTATTTTATGTTCGAGTCTCTCTGGAAATTGAAAGAAATACTGACCGCCTGTGAATCAGCCGCGTTGTACAGGTGAGGGATGTTGTACAGGTGAGGGGTGTTCTAAAGGTGAGGGGTGTTCTAAAGGTGAGGGATGTTGTACAGGTGAGGGATGTTGTACAGGTGAGGGATGTTGTACAGGTGAGGGATGTTCTAAAGGTGAGGGGTGTTCTAAAGGTGAGGGATGTTGTACAGGTGAGGGATGTTGTACAGGTGAGGGATGTTGTACAGGTGATGGATGTTGTACAGGTGAGGGATGTTGTAAAGGTGAGGGATGTTGTACAGGTGAGGGATGTTGTACAGGTGATGGATGTTGTACAGGTGAGAGATGTTGTACAGGTGAGGGGTGTTCTAAAGGTGAGGGATGTTGTACAGGTGATGGATGTTGTACAGGTGAGGGGTGTTGTACAGGTGAGAGATGTTGTACAGGTGAGGGATGTTGTACAGGTGAGGGGTGTTCTAAAGGTGAGGGGTGTTTTACAGGTAAAGGATGTCTGCAGACACAAAGATCGCAGAGCTGCTGACGGAGCTCCACCAGCTCATCAAACAGACTCAGGTGAGCCTCAGAATCCGCCGCGCTCTGACAGCTGACGTCATCAGACACCTGGGAAGGTAAAAGCACGTCTGCATAATTTGGACACTGAAGGAGCCGTTGATAAAAGCGCCATCAGGTAACGTCAGATCAAAGTGAAGCGGATCGACAGCAGCAGCTGTAGGTCTGATGAGAATCGGATCTCACACTGTTATATCAAACCAGAATCAGTTCTAAACTGGTTCCCCTGGTTCTGGTCCAAACTCTGGATGCAGCGTTCTGCTGGAGATGAAGTATCTTATCCTGACCTCTGACCTCTGAGATCCTCAGAGTTGTGTGAGTGGTGATGTTCTCTCTGGAACCAGATCTTCAGTTTCCTAAACCCAAACCTGGTGTCTGCACCGGTTGGGCTGCAGGAAGTCTGTGGTGGTTCTGGAACAGAGCTACATGAGGAACGCTGAAGCCTGAAGCTGATGTAGACTCCAAACGCTGCTGAGTGAAACGCTAGAGTCTAAATGAATCAGAAGAAAATCCAAAATATTTGGAGAACTAAAACTTTTCAGTTCCACAAATGTTAAAAATCTGCCGCCAACACCGGATTCATTCAAGTTTGATCCCATTTTCAGAAAATGCTCATAAAATGGTCACAGAATCCAGATCAGTGGTTTCTGTAATCCAGCTGACACTCGGAGGATCTCAGATCTAGAAGGTGGCCAGATGGAGTACCTCAGGGTCTCTGAGCTCTTTCTGCTTCAGTCACGCCGTTCCTTTTCCATTTGTTCTCCAGGTTACTGACAGGTTTGGGTCACATCAGAAAATGGTTTTCTCTGCAGCTGCTCTGGAGGACATCAGAGTTCTTTCAGGATCTTCTGCCACGTTTGGATCCGACCTTCACTGATGATTGTCATCTATTGTCTCCAAATGAAGGAAATGAGGATCACTGAGGATCTGAGCGGCTTTTCCTTCCGGATTACTGCTCTCCTCTTCATTTCTTCTCAGAAATTTGGTTCAAGGTTTCTCCAAAGTCCAATCCCAGACTTTGGAGACTTCAGGAGAACCGTGTTTCAGTCCTCTGATGCTCGTCTCCTCACGAGGTCCTCTTTCATCCCAGACTGGTTTGTGTTTTCAGGAGGAGAGGTCGCGGAGCGAACACAACCTGCTCAACATCCAGAAGACCCACGAGAGGATGCAGACGGAGAACAAAAGTAAGACGGAGCTTTATGGAGCTCTGAGCTGCTTCTGGAGAACCTGTCATCCGGGCCTGCTTTCAACCCGGAATGTTCTGAAACCCAGTGAGGTTCTGGAAACATCCGGATGCTGTTTCTCTTTCAGCTTCTCCGTATTATCGCACCAAACTGAGGGGTTTGTACACCACGGCTAAAGCCGACGCCGAGGCCGAGTGCAGGTGA
>NC_050528.1:2735756-2759578 GCF_002922805.2 Oryzias melastigma
CCCGCCAGCATCCTGCGTCGCGCTCTGGACAAGATCGCCGAGATCAAGTCTCTGCAGGAGGAGCGGCGGATCGGTGCGTGCAGCCATCCCCCGTTCTTCTGTCTGCTCCGGTTTCTAAGGAACTCCGTCTTTTCCAGCCGCCAAGTCTGCGCGGGTTCAGAGTGACAACGACCCCCCCAGGAAGACGATGCGGCGCGGCGTGCTGATGACGCTCCTGCAGCAGTCCGCCATGACGCTGCCGCTGTGGATCGGGAAGCCGGGAGAGAGGTGTCCAGAACACAGAGACGGCTTCCATTGGGTTCTGCTGCATCACTAACGTGTCTGCCCCCCCGGCCCCTGCAGCCCCCCTCCCCTGTGCGGCGCCATCCCGGCCAGCAGCGACTACGTGGCCAAGCAGGGCGACAAGGTGGCGGCGCGGGTGAAGGTGGTGGACGGGGACGAGCAGTGGATCCTGGCGGAGGTGGTCAGCTACAGCCACTCCACCAACAAGTGAGGCGCACGGCGGACGCATGCACGCACACGCGTGCACGTGTGGGCTCTGACTCGTGTCCTCTGCTGCAGGTACGAGGTGGACGACATCGACGAGGAGGGCAAAGAGTGAGTTCTGTCTGGTTCCGGCGTCTGGTCGGGTTCTAGAGCAGCTCTCTGAGTGTTGTGTGTGGAACCGTCAGGAGGCACACGCTGAGCCGGCGCCGGATCATCCCCCTCCCTCAGTGGAAGGCCAACCCGGAGACGGACCCCGAGGCCCTGTTCAGCAAGGACCAGCTGGTTCTGGCTCTGTACCCGCAGACCACCTGCTTCTACCGCGCGCTGATCCACACGCCGCCTCACCGGGTGAGCCACGCCCCCCAGGCATCAAACCCCACCTCCTCTGTGGTGCAATGTCAGACCAGAACCAGAACTCTGTTGGTTCTGTGTCAGAAGAGCTCCTCCAGCTTTGGGTCAGAGAAAAACACCTCAGAGTGAAGCATCATCCCGTAAAGATTCTTTAGTGTTCACAGCATGTGTGTGACTCCGCCCCCTTACGGTTAGTCTCTCAAAAGAGAGGCGGGGCCTAAACACCAGCGTCTCCGTGCACCGTACAGGTACGTAACCTGACTGTCCTGCTGTGTTTGTGTGCAGCCTCAGGACGACTACTCCGTCCTGTTCGAGGACACGTCGTACGCCGACGGTTACTCTCCGCCGCTCAACGTGGCGCAGCGCTACGTGGTCGCCTGCAAGGAGAACAAGAAGAAATGAGCGCCGCCCGCCAGCCTGCCTGCAGACTTCTCTGATCCTGCTTCTGTGGAGGGACAGCCTAAACCAAACCTGGTTTCCAGCGCCACCTGTGCTCCATGAGAGGAACTGCTGCTGGTTTTTGTTCAGTTCAAACTCAGAACCTCTAAAGTGGTTCTTCCTGAGTCTCATTTACATGCATCTTTTCTACTGTAAAAATTAAGGGCAAAATTCTTCATTAACCCTAAAAAGCACAAAAACAGTCAGAAAAAGTACTTAAAAAAACAAATCAAAGTGAGACTCCTCAACAAAACAAAACGTGGTTCAATTCATCAGCTAGAAAAAAGAGGTTGAACCGTGCTGTCGTTTTTAAAAACAAAACATCAAGTTAAATAAAAATATTTGACTTTTTAAAATGATTGGTATTGAGTTTTAATTTGTTTTTGTACATTTTACTGTTTGACTCCATAATAAATGCTTTTACTTTTTAATCTTGTCGCATTTTATACCCCTAAAAAACACTTAAAATCAAACAAGAATGAGACAAACCGGATATAAGATTTTAACATTTGATGTAAGATTTGCTTTATCAAACAATGAAGTGTTTATTCTCTGATATCCGCTAAATCCTCTAAAATCCGAGGGTGCGTGAAGGCAACAGAGAGGCGCGAAAAGAACCATGGCGGAAACGGTGAGTGGCGCCTTTCCTCCGTGTTTTGCGGGCTGAAGCCGTCCACGGGCGGCGGAGGTCTCGGCTCACAGGTGCCGGCGTGTGTTTGAGTGGGAGGACTACAAGTTCCAGGTGAACATTGGGGACTCGGAGCCTCAGAATTCCCGGATTTCTTTAGGTTTTGGATCAGGCAGGTCCTTTCACAATAAGAGTCTGCGGGTAGCTAACATGGAAACACCGAGTTACTGTTTATTCTTGAGGAAAACTTTCTATGTTGTTTCGGTTTAAAACCATTATAATTAAATGGTGACTTTCAGGCTTGTGACAAAAGGCTCGAATAGCGAGTTTTATGATTATGTATTAATTATATTTTGTAAACATTCTGATCGAACTTTTTCCACTTTCAGTCCTCGTTTCTGAAACAGTCTTTGAGTTTGACGAAGCTTTTAAGATTCTGAATGAAGGTTTTTCATCTTTAAGTATATTTTTTAAACCTTTTTTTATACGAATAGACAAAAATCGATGAAAAAATCACGAAGCTCCGTTAACCCGAGCGCTTCCGGGTTCCTGTCACGTGGTTTTCTTCTACCTGTCATAACAGATGTTTCAGTTTACATCTAATTGAAAACTTTTCAACTTTAAATTGTTACTTTTAGCTGCTGCTCTTCAAAGCTGAAGATTCTTTTGTAAATGAAGTTCCTTGTTTACTCTGACAGATTTAAACGGATTAAAGTCTGTTTGCTAACAGTTCATTATGACAGATCAGATTTTATTTGTGACAGTTTTAAATTAAATGAATGTGCATGTGAGAGGTTATTTAAACGTTGTTTATTTGTAAACAAATTCAAGTATGTCTGTATTTTGTCCCTTCTGCTTCTCCGTACGGACTCGTTTGGCCGTCCCCTTGGCTCCGCCTCCCTCTCAGGTTTTTGACAGCGACGTTCAGCAGATGAAGCCGCCCCCCAAACGGCGGCGGATCCTCGACCCGTCTGCCATCACGCCGGTCCCCATCTACTCCAACAAGGTAAGCGGGCGACCCGCCGCGTCCCAGACGCTGTGATTCGCCTTCCTGACCACAGCGGCCATGTTTGTTGTCGCTCAGGTGAGCAGCGGCTTGCAGCTAAAGCCAACGACCTCTCTGTTCAACGAGAATGAAAACGCAGGTAAGATTAGAGGAGGCGGAGCTTCCAGCAGCAGACTCTGTTCCTCCTGACGTTCTGTCTCCCTGCAGACGATGCTGACGACTGTCTGTGGGCGGAGTTTTCCTGTAAGGAGCCAGCCGAGGTCGTCTGTTTGAGCGACTCGGAGGAGGAGTTTGGACCCCACCTGGCAGAACCGAGAGAGGAGTGTGTGTAAGAACCAGACGTGCTTTGATCCACCTGAGAGCCGCCGGAGTTCCTCTGGGTTCTGTGTTGGGCCTCCTCTTCTTTGAAGAGCCGGTTCAGGCTGGAGTTTGTTTCCTTCTTTCCTCGTCATGTTTGATCCTCTGTGATCACTCGATCAGTAATCAGATATAGTTTGGATCAGATTTCATTTAGATCCACTTTGAAATCCAGAACCAGAATTTGGGATGCAAACCGAGTCTTGCAGGATGCGGTTCTGATCAAACACTTTTGCATTACAGAGAAACGCCGCACTGCCCGTCGCCCCCCCCAGAGAGTCCCGTCCAGAAACAGTCCAGGAAGGTCCGGCAGAAGACCAGGTGAGTAGTTTGGGTTTCATGGTTCCGTCTGCAGGCAGAATGAAAGAGATAATCTGGGATTTAGTTGTAGTTTTTGGACAGAAGCGATCTTTTATTTGAATAAATAAGGCAGAGAACGAACGTCAATCTGACGATTGTAATGCAGCAGCAGTGCAGCCACTGTGGGGGGCGGAGCTAACCGGAGCTGTCTGCCATTAGAAATTCAATAACGAGGAAACCCACCATCATTTCCTTTTGGGATGGGGTCCGGCACACAATTCCCCAATAAGAAGCACTGAAATTGTCAAAACTTGTGGAAACTCTGCGGTTCACCGTGAAAGTCCCGCCCACCGGGAGGAGTTCAGAGTGGACAGACACGCCCCCACCTGTGTAGATTCCAGCCGACCTGAACTCCTGCTGGATCAAACCTCTCCAAAAAAAACATTTGTTTTTAACAAACAGTAAAGAAAATTCAAGAGTAAAAAAATGAAAAAAGTCAGTTGTTGAAGTGAGAAATTCTTATTTTATGCTGCCCGGAGTGACTTTAGCCGGGATTGTTTTGTATTTTCATTCAGAATCATGTTGATTAGTTTGTTGACAAGTTTGATTCTTGCTGTTTTTATAAAATTACACCTAGAAGTGTCATTCTATGTCATAAAAACAATTTGATAATAATTTTTGGGGTTTCCACAGCAAAATGAATCCAATTTTCCTGATGGAATTTTCAGTTTTTGCATAATTTTCTGTCTAGTGTGTGAATGGAACATAGAAAAATGACTAAATAAAGGAAGAGTCACATGGGAGACGTGCTGATTATAATGAGACCAAATAAGCAGCAGGAAGTCTTTCAAGCTGAGAATACAGAAGATTCAAATATAGACAAAAACTACGGTTTAGACCTTTAAAGAGTTAAAAATAAACCATTTAAATGTACAATCTTGTGTTGATTTCATATTATGATTATTTGCAGATAATTAGTGGCTGGCACATACTTTAACTAAAAAAAGGGAATTGACTCTTTTTGATTGATTAGAGGTTCTAGTATTCACATGTACAAAAACTACAAAATAAAATTGACATGCGCACAACTGTGAATCAGTTTAAAATAGGGGTGTAACGGATCACAAAACTCACGGTTCGGATCGTGTCACGGTTTTAGGGTCACGGTTCGGATCATTTTTCGGATCAGTTGAATATTAAAAAAAAAAATAAATACGACAACAACGATATGAAAGCTAATTTTTGGAAATGCTTCAAATCATATATTCAGTATCAATATAAAGTACTTCCTACACACAATATTTATATATGCAACATTAAAACGTTTGCTCATTGACACCTATTTATTAAAACAGAATATCTTTAGAGTTTGAACACAAACAAAATACTAAAACATGTAGTTTCTGACTACATTTGCATGTCTTGTGACCAAATCTACACAAACTGAGAGAAAATAATGCTTTAAAATAGACAGCTGCTTCTCCAAACTCTGAGATTCTTTGAATCCAGAAATGTAAACGTGTACTGATGCTTTTATTCAGGTCTTAACATTAAATAAACCTGATATCTATCCATCCGCGTCAAGTTGAGTAAAGTTTGTGACGGAAGCTGCAGGGTTTTTCCTGGCTTAAAATAAGGTGGTGGTGTCTCGTGGGGACTTCAGATTTGTATACCTTAACAAGTTTATTTTACTATTATTGTGGTTATTTCATAAACGTTATTGAACATTCTTTCAATTTACATATTTTACTATTATTAGATCACCTCATTATAAAACATAAATGGCTCAATGTAACTAATTGAGCCATTAGTTAACTAATGTAATGTAACTAATTGAGCCACTAACAAACCGTATATTGATACACAATAAAACAACTAATTATTCTAGTTTGAAGCTCCATACAAAAGCCTCAGGCAAATGTTTTAACAAAACCCTCAAATTCATCACTTCCAACTCTTACAACTAACTGGATGCCCCCCACTCCCACCCCTCTGTCCGTTTACGAGCATGCGCACTCTCTCCTTTCCCCTTTCCACGCGGCAATAGACAAGACTGTCTCCTTTTTCTTTTTTCATGGAGGTTCTCCTCTAAATCAGGTGTTTAAACTCCTGATTTTAAAGCGTGTCTTCTCTCCCTCCAACTCTGTGGGTCTGACGGTCATAAACAGCGCATCTGTGGAAGTAAAGTCCAGTCGGACCGAACCATTTTCAATTTAGAGGAGGGGAGTCAACAGACGATGTTTCCAAAACAAAATATTTAAGTATTGTTACGTTGACATTAAAATCAAAATATTTGCGAATATATATTGGTTATTGGTTTACTGAAATAATTGTTTCTGTTGTATCATTTTGTCATCATTCGGGTCTCCGTGGACTCTCTCTCAGTCTGGGCTCCTAGAATCAGCCACATCCCCCCTTTTCCAGGAGCTGGTGGCGGCCGACACCAAATTCTCTATGCAGGAAAAGCTCTGAAAGCTCCGCCCACACGCAGCGGGAGATTCAGGAACAGACTTTAAGAAATAACCGTGAAGCTGTTACTTCAGCGCTGGTCAAAACAAAGAGGATTTACAGGAATTTGACAGAATTTCATTGATGTGAACGGACAATGATTAAAATTATGAGAGCCCAAGGTGTGTGCGCTCGCTGGGGGTGGGGGTCGGAGTGGTCCGCGGTACACACGTGTCCGAACCGTGTCCCGAACCGTGGCTTCTGATCCGTACGGATCACGGATCATCCGTGGTCCGTTACACCCCTAGTTTAAAACTAACGCCACACAATTTTTAAAGACTTGTGTAGTTAGTTTGGAACTGCTGTCATTTAAAGTTGTGTGTGTGTAATCTGTGTGGTCTTTGTGTTTTTTAATGTCTTTAAAGTTGAACTCAGACGAACGTTCAGGCGGAAAAACTCTGAACTCACAAAAGGAGTTCAGTCCAAACAGGACCGGAGCTCCGAGTTTCTCTTTAGATCCGTCTGCAGTAAAGCTTTGGAAGACAGAGACGTTAAGGCGGAGTCACGTGATGATGTCATCGATGATGCCGTTTCAAACTTCAGAGTGACAGGTCGCTTCATTCGACCTCCACCAGTTCACTGTAAATGACCCCCTCCCCCACAGTGAGATCAACCGGCGGCTGCAGGCGGCGAGCTCCATCCTCTCTCCAAAGTCCGGCCCCTCGCTGTCCTCCTGCACCCCCCCGCCTGTGGAGGAGGACGATGACATCATCATTCTGGAGGCCCCCGGCGCTCGGCGGCGGCCCGCCTCCTCCAGCCCGGCCTGCAGGATGTCCCTGAAGGTCCGCTGCAGGACGGAGATCCACAGGGTCCCAGTTCTGCCGGTAGGTTCCAGCAGAACCGTCGACGGGTCGGCCTGCACTTCGCTGCAGAACCCTGTTTGTCATTTCAGTCGACGCCGTTAGGGGAGGTGCTGGGCCAGCTGTCCGTCATCCTAAAGGTCCCGCCCTCCCAGCTGCTGCTGCTCAGGGAGGAGGAGGAGCTTTCGCCACAGCTTACGGTGGACGAGCTCCGCCTCGGCATCGCTGACATCATCGGTGAGTCACACGACCTCTGTGGCCTTTCGATTTCCTCCTGGTCACTGTTTGGTGTCCCGGTCCTCAGACTGCGTCGTCATGGCGACAGAGGAGCAGAGCAGCAGCATCACGGTGCGGCTGCAGAGCAGAGACCGCGGATCTTCACAGAGCTTCTCCGTCCTCAGAGTTGGTTCCTGCTGGTTTTTCCTCCGTCCTGGTTCCGATCCGATTGAACCCAAACCAACCTTTCCCGTCCTCCCTGCAGGACGCTCCGCTGGCCTCCATCTTCTCCCAGTACCTGTCCGGCGTGGAGGCCGCCGCTCGCTCCAAGGCCAGATTCCAGTTCGACGGGACGCGGGTGACGGGCGAGCAGACGGCGGCGCAGCTGGACATGGAGGACGGAGACATCGTGGAAGTCTGGATCTGAGCTCCTGAGCTCCTCCGGTCGAGTCACTTTAGGTCTGAAGGTTCAGACGATTCCTTCAGCAGAAACTCAAACAGCTTTTTAAAGTTGTGGACTGTAAAGATCGTTTAAATATTTGTCTGCACTCAAACTGCTGCTCATCAGCTCCTTTTGTTCACTTTTAGTGATAATAAAAAAGCGACTGAAACGTTTGTGTTCACTTTCTGGAGCCACTGCAGTTCACCTGGAAACCACCAGGGGTCTGGTTGCACTGATTCAGGTGAACTCTGAAGTGAAGCGGCTCCGTGGTGTCGCTAACAGAAACGCGTCTGTCAAAACCTGAGGATTGATGGAACATCCTATTGGGGGGGGGGGGGGGTCTTGCAGCTTAGAAAAGTAATTAGTTTGGATCCACTGACTGTACACAGAGAACTGGACTGAGTGAACCCGCCCCCTGGCGTTCCACACAGGAAGTTCCCTTTTTTTTTACTGACAAAAGTTGAAGTTTACATTACATGAAGCAGTTGTACAAAATGTTCAACAAGTTTCTACTTAAATAGTTACATATAAAATGTGAATAACAATATATATTAAAGAGTACACAACAAATAAAAAAACAAGAATAAAATGAAATACGACAAACGGATACACTGACCTGAGCACTAAACTGGCATATCGATACTCTGAAGTTTCATAGCATGTTTATTTACCGTTTACAGATGAAAAGGATAAGTTCTTTATGAAATGTGAACGGTTTGGTCGTCATGAATCAACGTTTGTGTTTATTACCCAGAACAGGAAGTTCCCTAAATCCCAAAGAGTTCTATGTGAATAATCAGCTGTTATCAGTCATTCTATTAAACATAATTAAACATTCTTTTTTTAACATCCTCTTTTTTAATATATATTTTTACAAACTGACCAATGAAATGCTTCAGTAAAAGTAGGCGGAGCTTCGTCCACATTTCAAACGGGGACAGATTTGGTGTCGCCTGCTTTCAAGTGGAAGGGGTGTGTCCTCTGAACAAGCTCACTCCTGATTGGTGGGAGTGGTTGCCATGGAAACCATGACTTATAGTCCATTCACAGCAGACTCAGTAGGCGTGGCAAGTTTCATAGATTTCATGTCGTATTTGGTTTTCTTTATGATCAAAGTTCTGAGGAATATTGGAAGTGATGTGATTGAGCTGCTTTTATCATCATGTCGACGTTTAGTTTCAATTCGCTCCGTTAGTCTGTACTTGAGTCCAGGATGATACTTGATGGATACTGAAACTAAGAAGCAGTTTTTGTGTAAATGTGGTGACGGTTTATTCACATCAAACCAGGTTCTCCTTTTACCCGGTTCTGTAGCAACTGTGTGTAAAAGTTTTTGTAAAAAATCACTTAAACATCAGTGTCATCAGCAAACAGTTTGAACTTCAGTCCTGTGATATTATAAATGTTATTGATAACATGATGAAGGCCCAGAACTGAACCCTGTGGAACCAAAGTCCAGACATCCAGACTGTTGGCCTCCCACAGGTTTCAGTTGTCACGGTAACTTGATGATCCGGCCCTGATCCAGATAATTCCTGATTTTTAGCCAAAACCTGGAGATTGTTTGGATCCCATTTAAAGGGATCTAAAGTTTGAGTTTAAAAGTTTGTTTCTGAGACAAACTGTTGATTACTGTCCAGAAAATCCTTCAGTCGTTTCTCCCTGATGTTTTCTGGACTATTGTAATCGGAGGAGAAGTGAAACCGTCTATAGTTTGATGTTTGTCTCCAGTTTAGTGGATTTCATCGTTGTGAGGAATCGACCGCTGATTTCCTGTAAATGTGTTCATGTCTAGAATGACAGTTTCTTCTGTTTCCTCCATCACAGTTGGGGAAGTCCGAGTCTCTCCAGCCGTCCGTCTGCTGATCCAGGAAGAAGAAACATGTCCACGAGTCCGCTCAAAGAATGTGCAGCAGTGTTTCAATGCCGGACGGTCTGGCTCTGGATGTTATTCAGCGGTTCCTACAGCGCTCCTCCGTAGTTTCTGCTGCTTCTGCGAAATATTTGAACCCAAAAATCCAAACTTTCTTCCTAGTTGATCTTGTTTCTGTTCCATCCGCTGATCTTTATTGGGATCATTTTACATCTAACACTGAATGGAGAAAAGTCTGATCTCTACCACGTCAAACAAAGTCAACGAAATCTCATTCCAACAAATCCACAGATTTGATCCCAAAAGTATTACTATCTAAATCTAAGTTTAAAGTAGAGTTAAATATCAGCTGTACGTTCTACCAGAAACAACCTGAAACATCCTGAAACATCCTGTCATTCATGTTGGTCCTGTGATTAAGTACAAATTCTGGAAAAACATTTATCTCTGAATCTATTTTTAATGATTTTTATAAAGACAGAATGTTTGGTTTTCATAATTTTGAACACAAAGATGATGGTTTCTTTTTCATGTGTTTTTATTCATGGCTAAATTTCATATTCAATACAGTAAATTTGCTAATAAAAAACGTTAAATGTTTCTTACTAAACCTGGAAAAAGAGCAATACCTAAAATTAATTTCTGCTTCAAAAATACAAAAGCTGAAAACAGTATTACCAGTATTTATGGATTTTTTTTACATTTTAATAAAACACATTTTGTCTTTATCTTTTTGATTCAGTTAGTCTTTATTTACAGTTTACAGCACATAAATAAAATTATGTTATTTAGTTTTTGTTTTCAACAGTTACACATTTCAAAACCATTTATAACTGTGACTTTTATTTAGAATTCTGTTATCTTCTTGTATTTTTTCACTGTGTCTTTAAAATGTTTAATTAAAAATAAATAAATAAATGAAACAGCTGCAGAAAGTGACTTTAGTTAAACTTTAGCTTTGATCTCCTGAAACTTGACCAAACCATCAGAACTCTGTTTGTTTGTAACTGTTTATCGTTCTAGATTCTAAAACAGACTCAACCTGGAGAAGCTTCAGAAGCTGTTACATGTCCAGACATGAACTCTGATCATTTCTCCACAGATTCCTGTGAATTTCACTTTTATTTCAGGGTAAATTTCCATCGACGCGGAGACCGGCCGGTCACGTGATGAAGTCAGTCACGTGAGGGGCGGAGCCGCAGCGTCGTCATGGTGTCATGGCGGTGAAGCAGCTTCGTTTCTGAAGAGTTTCTCCGGACGGTAATTAACGGTGTTCTAACAGCAACAAAAGAAGAAGAAAAAAACCGCGCGCCCCCCAAACCGGAAGCCGTTTCCATGGCAACGCAGTGAGCAGCGGCTCCGGGCGGGTTCGAACCGGAGCAGCAGCGGCGGTCCCGACTCATCTGCAGGTAAACAACAGCCGTGATGATGAGGAACCGGGGGAGGCTTTCGGTCCTACCGACCGGCTGATCGGGACCCGCGTGACAAAGGTCACCGCGGGTCAGGCCTGTCCGAGCCGCGGGAATCATCCACGTCCATAGAGGGGTTCCCAAAGGAATTCTGGGATCGGTTAATTGACGTGAATCCCGGATTGATCCAGATCCAAAACCTGAAGAGGGTCAAGATTCTGGATGTGAAACCACATCTGGTCTCTGCTGTGACAGTTTGTTTGTTTTGATTTTATTTCCTTGATTTTGTTTTGTTGTTTTTGTGTCGTTTTGTAGTTTGTGTTTCATTCCTGATCCTTTTCAGGAAGTGTGATTCTGATGGTTCCTGTCATGTGACCACAGACTGTTTCATGTTTGAACGTTGGACTGGTTCCGTTAGGCTCCGCCTCCTCCTCAGGTCTGTGGTCATGTGTGGTCACTTCTGTCCAGACGGTCCGTCTCTCTTCTCCTTTCTGCTTCCTCCTCCTGGGAGTCAGTGGATCTTCTCGTTCTGTTCACTTAGAATTCCAGACTCAGTTTTCTAGCGTCAGATTTCCTGAATCCGTTTTCCTGACTCTATTCTACTTTGATCTACTTTCCAGGATCCACATTCTACAGCTGTCTTAAAGCTGTTTTCTGGATTTGTTCTTTTTTTTTTCACTGATTTCCAGTATTTGTTTCCTGAATCATTTTTTTTCCAGAATCCGTTTTCCTAACTCCGTTTTTCCAGTATTCCTTCCCGGATCATTCCCGGGACTCTTCCCTGCTGTTGCTGATGGTTTTCCTGAAGCCGTTCTAATCTCGTTGCAGTCTTTAACTCCTTCATGTCCTTAGAGTCTTGTTTGGATTTGGCTTTTTAAAATAAAAGCCCTGCTGTTGTTCATGGCAGGTCTTTTACTCTGAAAAGAACAGGAAGTGGCGGTTTCGAGGGAGGAGCCACTTCAGCTGCAGATGATTCAATTGAGTTTTATGTATTTATTTGGCCCAATATCACAAACAATTGTCTGGCAACGCTGATGAGCTCTCTCTGCTGGCCCCGCCCCTTTGCAGCGGTCATGTCTCTGACGGAGCAGACGTCGGACTCGGCGCCGCTCTTCTCCTCCGACAGCGAGGCGGACGGTCCGGATGAGCGTTCCAGACCGGCGACAGAGCCGGAGGCGCCGGCCAGCGGCGTGTCGGCGATGCGGGCGCGGCTCACCGTCTTCATCCTCTGCTACATCAACCTGCTGAACTACATGGACCGCTTCACCGTGGCGGGTAGGACCGGCCGCCGCCATGGCGCCGTCACAGGAAGCTGGCGTGTCCGTGATTCCTGTGCCGTGTCTCCGTAGGTGTCCTTCCCGAAATCGAGAACTTCTTCGGGATCGACGATGGAAAGTCGGGTTTGCTGCAAACAGGTCAGAGGTCCGAGCGGCGCCCCGGGCTCGTGCGGGTTCTGGCCCCACTTTCTGACCCGGTTCTCTTGGTCTCCGACAGTTTTCATCTGCAGCTACATGTTCCTGGCGCCCTGCTTCGGGTACCTGGGCGACAGGTACAACAGGAAGTACCTCATGAGCGTCGGGATCTGCTTCTGGTCCGTGGTGACGCTCGCCAGCTCCTACACCCCCAAGGAGGTGAGTGAAGCGGCGTGGACTCTGTGATGTCATCAGCACCAGAGTCAGGTGATCCGGGCCGGACTCTGAAGCGTTGGTGTCCCTTTGTTCTGCAGCATTTCTGGGCCCTGCTGCTGACCCGCGGGCTGGTGGGGGTCGGGGAGGCCAGCTACTCCACCATCGCCCCCACCATCATCGCTGACCTGTACGTGAAGGAGAAGAGGACCAACATGCTGTCCTTGTTTTACTTCGCCATCCCGGTGGGCAGGTAGCCCCTCCCCTCACGCTCCCTTCTCTGACTCCGCCCCCCCTCTGTCAGCCTGACCCCCCTCTGTTCTCGCTGCAGCGGTCTGGGCTACATCGTGGGTTCTCAGGTCAGCAGTGCGGTGAAGAACTGGCACTGGGCTCTGCGGGTGAGTCCAGCGGGTCTGACCCGCATTCCTGAACCCGTTTTCTTCAGTTGTCTTTGTCCAGATTTCTGGAGTTTTTTAAATTTTGTTTTCTGATTTGCTGAATCGGTTTTCCAGGATCAGTTTTCCAGGATCAGTTTTCCAGGATCAGTTTTCCAGGATCAGTTTTCCCATCCACCGGATGGTTTTACCTGTGTTCCTCAGTGGCTCCGCCTCTCTGTCGCAGGTGACGCCGGGGCTGGGGGGCGTGGCCGTGCTGCTGCTGCTGTTCGTGGTCCAGGAGCCGAAGCGAGGAGCGGTGGAGGCGCGAGCCGAGGAGCAGCTGCACCGGACCGGCTGGCTGACGGACCTGCGGGCCCTCCTCAGGAAGTAGGAGGCGTCTGGGTCGGAACCGAACCGCAGTCGCGGCTGAAGCTGACGGGCGTTTCTCTCTGCAGCCGCAGTTTCGTGCTGTCCACGTTCGGCTTCACGGCGGTGGCGTTCGTGACGGGCTCGCTGGCGCTCTGGGCCCCCACCTTCCTGTTCAGAGCGGCCGTCTTCACGGGGGAGAAGGCGCCCTGCTCCGAGGCGCACTGCTCCTCCTCGGATAGTCTCATCTTTGGGATCATCACGTGTGTCACTGGCGTGCTGGGCGTGGCCAGCGGTGTGCAGGTGAGCCGGCTGCTGAGGACCAAGACGGCCCGCGCCGACCCTCTGGTCTGCGCCTCTGGTCTGCTGCTGTCGGCGCCGTTCCTCTACCTCGCCATCGTCTTTGCTCAGTCCAGCACCATCGCCACTTATGTGAGTGTTTCTGGTTCCGCCCCCTTTCTTTAAGCCCCGCCCTCACTTCACTGAGAGGACGTCTTTGTCCGCAGGTCTTCATCTTCTTCGGGGAAACCTTCCTCTCCATGAACTGGGCCATCGTGGCCGACATTCTGCTGGTAAGAACCGCCGCTTCCTGTTCTGAGTCCAGAACCGCCTGACGGCTTCAAACCCGCCTCTGCTCCTCTGACCCGCAGTACGTGGTCGTCCCGACACGCCGCTCCACGGCCGAGGCGCTGCAGATCGTCATCTCACACCTGCTGGGAGACGCAGGAAGTCCGTACCTGATAGGAGTGGTGGGTTCACACTTCCTGTGGCGCCGAGTGCAGCCGTGACATCATCGTGACATCATTGTGACATCATCGTGACATCACAGCACCCAGGACACAAAAAACAAAAGAGACATTTTTAAATATCAAGAATTTATTTAAAAAATATATTTAGTTTTTAGTTGTTTAAAGATTTAAGACTTTTTAAGTGAGACAATCATTTTCCTTCAAAGCTTCAGCAGGAACGTCCTGTAAACTCCTCCCCTTGTTCCTCATGCTCCTCCCCCTCAGGTGTCGGACTCCATGCGGAGGACGGACTCCTTCCTCTGGCAGTTCCGCTCCCTGCAGCTCTCCTTGTTGCTATGCTCCTTCGTGGCGGTGGTGGGCGGAGCCTTCTTCCTGGCCACAGCCCTCTTCATCGAAGAAGATCGTAACCGAGCGGAGAACTACGCCCCCACAGGTGAGACGGCGTCCCCGCTGCCGTGACCCGGAAGCTCCAGGTCCATAAAGCTTTGATTCTGGTCTCCAGATGACGGGCCCATCGTGGTGCCGAAGAGCGGCCGCTCCACCCGCGTGCCGGTGTCCAGCGTCCTGATCTGACCCTGGAGTCGTCACCGTGGAAACGACAACGCTAACTTTTTACGGGTTTTATGAACTTTTCCTCGCCTCTGGGCGCCGTTTGTCTGCGGCCTGCAGGCGGCGCTTTGGCCAGAGACGGAGCTGATCTGTGATCAGGAGGGAGGCGGAGCTTCCGCTGTACCTGCAGGAGTTTGTAGTGAAGGTGTTTGAACCCTCGGACGTTTTCATCAACGCTTTCATTCAGCAGCAGTTTTCTGTAGAACTTCAGGACCGCTGGACTCCTCCGGTCCTGAACCGCTGGACTCTTCCGGTCCGGGACCGCTGGACTCCTCCGGTCCGGGACCGCTGGACCCCTCCGGTCCGGGACCGCTGGACTCCTCCGGTCCAGAACCGCTGGACTCTTCCGGTCCGGAACCGCTGGACTCCTCCGGTCCAGAACGCCGTCAATAATCCAGATAATAATTCTGAAGCGGTCCTAAACCTCAGTTAATCTCATTCCTGAAGGTTCTGGATGCAGAACTTCAGGAAGTGTTGTGTTTTTAAAAACATTGTTTTATTTCATTTAATAAGTTCTTTATCTTTTTAAAACAATAAAAAATGTTTGTAATCTAATCTTCTGCAGCTCGTCTGAACTTTTGTTTTTAGAGTATGGAGTCTGTGTTCAAACAAACAAACAAAAAGACAAAAAAAACATACAAACAAAGAAAACACAAAAACAGACACTCAAACTGAATTCCAGACTGAAGCCTCGTCACAGTCCCGTTTCCATAACAACCAAACCGATGTCTTCATCATCTTCACCGCTGATCTTAGATCGTCGTCTTCACCAGGAATCCGTCCGTTTCTTTTGTTCAGACGTTTCCGTCAGCAGAAACTGCTTCTTCAGAGTCGGATCAGAACCGGCTGAAGCAGCAGCTCTGCAGAGCCGCTTGAGTTCCAACAGTCGGTTGGAAACGGCGCCTCAGCTGTTTGCAGACGCAGCTGGATTGATGGGGTTTGCTGACAGGAAGCTGCAGACGAGCGCTGCCTGTCAGATTCTTATCGGCCGACTCGCAGCCTCATCGGTTCTGACTCCTGTGAAGTGGGGAGTTATTCAAGCATTTGGACCAGAACCACCCAACCCGTCGTGATCCCAATGACCTTCAGCTGTGACCTCTGATGACCTCTGAGGCCATCTCCGGGGAAGCTCGTGATGAATAGGAACCGTCTGGGAGACACAGCCCCGCCCCCACGCAGTCAAGCTCCACCCACTCTCACAGAGCAGAACTTTGACCAGAACCTGAGCCTGAAAATCAGTTCCTGTCAGAGGACGGATCAATGTGACAGTTTAACACACAGACCTACATTTCCCATGATTCATCTGGAAGGAAAAGGAGGGTTCATGTCTGGATCCCTGTGGGACTCCACTGGTTCTGTTCTGATAAGTTCTGCTTAAATAAAGTGTGAAGGTGAAGGCCCGGAGAACTGGGTCGTCTCATTCAGCTGCAGAAACGGCGTCCTCAGAGGGGGCGGAGCTTTAGAAGTCTGGTCTGGTTTCTATTGTCCAGATGGTTTTCTCCTTGGTGCTGGGCTGGTTCAGGACCCGGTCTCCATCTGGGCCTGACTGGATCCTCTGCTGAGCGGTTCTGGTTGGGGGGCCCCGCCCCCCTCCTCGGTGTGGTTTCCTGTTTGTAGGTGGGAGGATGTAGAGACGGTTGCAGCAGCGTTCTCACAGCGCTGCAGCTTCTTCACAGCCGCCGTCTCGGCTCCGCCTCCTGATTGGTGCAGCAGTCCCCCTTCACATTTCCAGCAGCAGAGTGTCGGCGGGCAGTTTGATCGGCCCACACACAGCAGCACCGCCTGGTGAGTCACACCTGAACCCTGGTGCCCATCAGCAGCTCTCTGAGGGGGCGGAGCCTGGATGACAGCGCAAGCCGCGAAGACGAAGACATCCTGAGACATGGTGGCCTCGCCGTGAGGAGCGCGTGTGAAGACCTGCAGGCCGAGCATCCCTCCGTCCTCTCCCGGTTCCCCCCGCCCCTCAGGTGAGCCGCCGTCCTCACAGGTGAGAAGTCGTCCTCACAGGTGAGCTTTCCTAAAGACCTCAGAACTTCAGCTGCTGGACCACGAGGCGGTTCTGGAGCTGAAGAGAAAGGTCCAGAAAGAATCCCCTTTTCTGATCCAGAACTCAACAGAACAGACGAGTTCTGGGCTTTTATTTTGAAGAACAAACGTGTTTTTAACAGAACCAGAGACTGAAGTCCAGAACCAGCAACAGAACGAGATCAGATCCACTTCCTGGAGATCTGACAGATTCAGACCGAAGCTTCTTTCAGCGGAACGGATCCTGAATTAAATTAGTTCAAAAACATTTTAGAATCCAAACTCTGTTTAGTTTGGTTTTTCCAGTGAATCAAACTTCAGTTTTCTAAAAGTTCAGAGTGTTTCCGTTCATAAAGGAAGGATCCACAAACGCTGAGAAAGCTGCTTTTTGAGTTCAGATGAAACCAGGTCTGAACGCAGGAAACATGGCGGCTACCGCCACCGCCGCAGGTGCTGCTGCTGAAACCGGAGGAAGGAAGCACCTGAAGAACGAGCAGGAGGCCTCGTCTGTCAGAGAGAAGTCCGCATGTTTGCAGATGATGATGTGACCTTTTAGAACCAGGACTGAACTCTACCACTCTGAGAACTTCTCGTCTGAGCTCGAAGATCCCTGACCGACTGAGGTTCTGTTCGGATTCGAGGTTCTGCTCTGACCCGACTGCTTCACGAGGTTCACCAGCAGGAAGTCGCTGCCTGGTTTGTCCTCTGAAGTCTCTGAGGTTCTGCTGTGGGTCCACTTCTGTCCTGCGATCCAAACCCAAACTTAAATTTGGTTCTGAGATCCAGATCAGAGCTGGACCCCCCCCCCGCCCCCCGTTTTGATTTTCTTAATGACCTTTTCTCTTCTGAACCTGTTGGTTCTTCACGGCTTGGGTCGGGTGGACCAGAACCGTTCACATTTTTTGTTTTTATCAACTGTGATCATCTCTAACAGCTCTTCCTGTAGTTTGGACTCGGTTCTGGACGTGCTGTCAGAGTTCAGGTGGATCTGAGGCTTTGCTCGGTCAGATCAGTATAGGGTCTTTCTGACCCACTCAGAACCGCTGAAACAGGTCTTTGACGTGAATGCAGTTCTGAGCGGAGGTTCTGAATCAGCAGAGGGACGGAGTCGTCAGAACGTTCTGGGTCGCAGTGAAGATCGGGTTTAGCGTGAGATCGGAGCCGGTTAGACTGCAGGAAGGAGCAGCTGCTCCAGCTCAGATCAGCCGCAGCATCTGCCTCCTTCCTGTCACGATGCTCTGCACAAGATAACGACGGTTGGAGGCGTGACCCGTACGACGCCGCGGGCTTACGGCGCCGCGACTGAAGGGTTCTGGCTGCTGAACATCTGAGCCACAAACAAGAACACTGAGAGAAGACCTTCTCTGTCTCTGGACTCCTGGGAACAGAAAGGAAGCAGAGCGTTGTCTTTCTGGTGGGTGGACTCAGAACCTGCTCAGTTCTGGTTCTGGACTCTAGAAAAATCTGACTCAGGTGAAGCTGACAGCAGGTACTGGTCCGATGAGCATCCGACTGGGACGTTTGTCAACTGTTCCTCTGCTGAAGTAGTTCAGAAAGGAGTGGTTCTGGTTCTGGTTCTTGCTTTGGTTCTGGTCATGGTCATGGTTCTGGGTATTTGGTTCTTACTCTGTTTCTGGTTTTGGTTCTGGCTCTGTTTCTGGTTCTGGTTCTTACTCTGGTTCTGGTTGATCTTTTAAAAACATGGACATGTGAGTTTTCTTGGCTGAGAAGCTGGAAAGCTCCAGTCTTCGAGAAGCAGACCGACCGCTATTATGGGCCGTCTAATGTGTGGAGGCGGAGCCAAGCCTGACGACTTCCTGCGGATCTGCACCACAAACTCAAATCTAGATCACACTTCCTGCTTCGTTTTGGAGCCACGAGGAGGAGTCAGACTCTGAGAACCGGGACCCCCCACCACCGACGGACAGAAAGATCAAAGGCTCTGTAGATTCTAGTGTTCCCGGTTCTTGGTTTAGCCCGTTTGGTTTGGGTTTGACCCGCTTCAGCCCTGCTGTGGATGTGGTCTCTGAGGTTTTGACCATCACCTGCTTTGACCTCTGACCTCCTCAGGTGAACCATGGAGGTCTCCTGGTTCCTCCTCCTGGTGTCGGCCGCCGTCTTAGCCGCCATCTTCCTGCTCCTGGTTGTCTGTGTGGACTGCTCAAACCAAGACCCCATGGGTGAGAGGAAGCCCCGCCTCCTGCGGCCGCGTGTGGTTAGAGGCCGCTCTCTGCGGCGCTCACAGCTGATGTCCGACTCGGGTTTGTGGTTTGAGATCTGACGGTTTTCTGTTCTCCTGCAGCTCACATCCGCCAGGGGTCAGCCTCAGAGGAGGACGTGTCGTAAGTACCGCCACCTCTGGGGCGTCTGAACGCCCACCTGACCTGTCTGACCCCTTCTGACCCGTCTGAACGCTCACCTGACCCGTCTGACCCGTCTGACCCTTCTGACCCCATTTGACACCTTCTTACCCCGTTTGACCCGTTCGACCTAGTCTGACCCCGTTTGACCCGTATAACCAGTCTGACCCGTTTGACCCGTTTGACCTAGCCTGACCCCGTTTGACCCGTTTGACCTAGTCTGACCCCGTTTGACCCGTCTGACCCGTCTGACCCGTCTGACCCCGTCTGACCCGTCTAAACGCCCACCTGACCTGTCTGACCTTTTTGACTCCTTTTGACCCCGTCTGACCCTGACTGACCCGTCTGACCCGTATAACCAGTATGACCCCGTCTGACCCGTTTGACCTAGTCTGACCCCGTTTGACCCGTTTGACCTAGTCTGACCCGTCCCTCTCTCTCTCTTCTCCCAGGAACTCAGGATTCGTCATCATCCACCCACGTAAGTGTCGCTCAGCGCCGTTCGGCGCCGGGAGCAGAACCCTGACTGTGTTCTTCTTCTCTGATCCCAGGATCCACGCTGCCGTTTCTGGGTGGAAACCCCGCCCACCCCTCGTCCGTCATGCTGTCTCCGTAGTGAGTTTCATGTTTACCTGACAAACAGCAGCTGGAAGGTCCTTCAGAACCGCAGAGTTCTGGATCGCCTTTTTCAAGAGTTACAGTTCAGGGGGAAAATCTTTAGTGGGGGGGTATGTGGGCGGGGCTCCATCTCTTCCAGATTTCATTGGTCATCAGGTGTCTAGAAGGTGCCAGCGTGTTTTTCACGTCGACTGATGAGGTTCTAAGAGTTCTTCGGAACTTTCTCTGCTCTTTTGGACCCGTCTGGTTCTGGAAGTCTGAAGGTTTTTTCTGCTTTCAGCCCGAATGCTGATGAGGTTGGATTGCGGCCCACCACCCCGACAGAAACCGGTGAGTTTTTTGTTGTTCTGCTGTTGGAGCCGTAACCCGGACTAACCCCCTCCCCCTGGTCCCCCCCCGCAGAGAGCAACCCCAGCTACGAGAACTCAGGTAAGGCCCGTGAGCGCGGCATGCCCGGACCGGGACCGCAGCGGAATCTCACGTCTGTGGTTTCCCGCAGGAACGCCTCCGGGGCGGCCAGAGAGCGACCCCGAAGAGACCGGATACATGTAGGCTCCGCCCCCTGCTGCAGCGGCTGCTGCGCTCTGCAGACGCTGACTGTCGTCTTCTTGTCTCGCAGAATCGTGTTGCCAGAAAACGACCCAGAAAAAAGCCGCGCCTCCATGCCCTGCTCAGGTGAGCACACCTGTGGCGTCTGTTCTGGACTGGAACCCTGAGACTCCGCCTTCTGTTGATGAAGACTTTTCTGGACGTTTTGGAGAAAACCAAATTCTCAAAGTTTGATTTCTTTGTTTCTTTCTCGTGACGACGTAAAGACGGGCAGAACTCCTCCTCCTCCTCCTCAGATAATCTACACGAGTACGTGAACGTAGGTAAGTCCTCCACGCCGCTCATCATCTCTAGTGGCACTGATGCTTGATTGGTCCATGGCTATGGCTCCGCCTCCTTTTACCGACCTATTGATGCAGATAAACGTGATGTCATCAGGTGACACTCAGCTGGACGTGAGCAAAGAAAAAGATGCTGGGGGGGTCAGCTGACCCAGCTGCTGGTCAGAGGAGGGTTATGATGTGGGCGGAGCTACTTTGACTGACTTTGTGTTTCCTCAGAGTCCCCTGGGTCTGGCAACTACCTGAACGTGGTTCCAAGTCCAAACAACGCAAGTGAGTCACATGACCGGGGGCACTTCCTGTGAGGGAGGGGCGGGGTCTCCAAAAATCCGTTTTTCTGTTTGATGTTTTATGTCATTCATATTTTTAAAAACAAACATTTTAAATGTTTTAGGGAGGTTAATAAGCGTTCAGATCCTCGAGCTGCTGTCTGCAGACTTTCATCTGTAGCTAAAACTAAAGAAGCTTCAGTTAATAAAAGTCACCACGGTTACCATGGTTACGCCAAAGAACTTTTCATGAGTCACATCAGTGGAAGAAGCTAATGAGCCCCGCCTCCTGCTGCAGGATCGACCCCTGAGCCGTCGTGTCCGAGCTTCAGCGACGATGACGACGACGACGATGACGACGATAGTAACTACGTGAACCAGCCTCCGGTAGGCTCCGCCCTCCACCATGAGTGACGCTGTTCTGTGGAGCTGCAGATCTCACCATGTCGCTCCTTTCAGATCCACCACAGCTAGCCCGGTGCATGCTGGGAGACCCCCCCACGGAAACAGGCCTTGACTGACATGACTGACTCCTCCCCCAAAACAAATCCCAGAGATATTTCAGAATAAAAGATTGAATGAATGCACTTATGGTAAAAGAAAATGTTTTGATTGAAATGATTTGTTTTACTCGATTGTTAAAAAAACAAAATTCTGCAAATTTAAAATCTGAATAGATTTCAGAAGAAAGTTGAAATGATTTAGAGTTTTCAGAACTTGAACCTGAAAACGTTCCTGTTCCTAAGAAGTTTCTAGTGTTCCTGGTTGGCTCCCATAGCTATCCCATAATAATCCTCCTTCACTGTGATACAGCAGCAGTTGTCTCTGCAGCCTCCGTCCTGGTCCGGTCCGGTCCACGCTCCGTCTGCCGCTCGACCGTCCTGGATCTCCTCTGGGGGGTCAGGAAGGTCCGAGCATCTCGTGTTTAAGCTTCACTTTACTGACGACTCCTGAGAATGTCTGTGTGTGGTTACCATGGTTACTGCTGCCATGGAGACCCATTCCAATAAACGAGAAAACCTGACAACTCTGCAGTTATTCTATAAAAGAAAAAAGATTGTTGGGGGGGGGGGTAGATATAAACATAAGGATCAGTTCTGATCAAAAAAACATTAATTTAATCTTTTTTTAAAGAAACTTGCAGCTGCTGTGGTTCACTCCTCAAAACAAGACTTTTTCAAAGTACAAATCTTTATTGACAATTCAGTATTAATTAACAAAATAAGAGCACAAAAACGTGACGTTAGAACCTGGGCTGAGCTAACAGCAGCTCACTGACCGCAGGAGAAAACATCACAACAGGAAGAAGTTTGACTTTAATCTCAGACACGCTGGAATGTCTGAGTTTAGATCTGTTTACAGGATTATGTGAGAACGGAAATTTAGGAAACTTTAAACTGGTGAAATAGATCTTCTGCAGCTCCACGACTCATAGCCAAAGCTAATGCTAGCGTTAGCATTAGCACACATTACTACAGCAGATTCCAGCATTCAGTGAAGTTCTTGTAACCTTTATCTAACCATAACCGTGTTATCGGAGAGAAATAATCCACGAAATAATCCACGAAATAATCCACGACTCGTTTAATATCATATTAAATATTTAATATATATTTGGGGATCAGCTGAGCTGCTGATCTGACTGCAGGATTACTGACGACACATTTCAGTAACAATTGGTCATGTTGCCTTTTATTAATTATGTAAAATAGCTTTAAAAGCGCTCAGCTGTCAGCTGTGCCGTTCTGATCAATAGGTACAGGAAGAGACTCATCACTTTCCGGCGATGTGTGACGTCACGTGAAAAGGGTCAATAAAGAATGTAATAAATTAGGTTCTGCAAATAAAAATGAATAAATGCTTCTAAATAATATATAGGACGGCCGTGGTGCAGTGGTAGGGCGGTCGACTCCTGATCAGAAGTGAGCGGGTTCGATTCCTGCCTTTCCCGCCCATGTGTCGAAGTGTCCTTGGGCAAGACACTGAACCCCGAATTGCCTCTGGTGGGAAGTTGGCGCCAGTGTTCGGCAGCGGAGCCACCACCAGTGTGTGAATGTGTGTGTGAATGGGTCTGTGACTGAAGCGCTTTGGGCCCTCGAAGGAGGGTAGAAAGCGCTATACAAGTATACGCCATTTACCATTTATAATATTTGTTTTGACTTAATATTTCATCTATTTAGGAAACTTTTATCTTTTAACAATTAACAAAATTATAAAATTACACAAAGTGTTTCCACTGAAATCCAGCACACATGGCAGTGAAGATTCTTACAAAATAAAAGATGGAACAAGAAAGCTCTTCCGGTGACGTTTGCTGCCCCCTGCTGGTTACGGGACAATTACAGGAGCATCAACACTGCGGCTTTGATACCGAGGTGAAGTTAGTTTAACGTTGGATATTCGACAGACATTCGGTCAGGGTGAACCTCTCACGGGGTCCGGGTCCAGTGCAACCCCGAGAGAGGTGCTCTAACATTTTGAGAGCACCAGCATTGGTGTGTCTACGGGGAACACGGTAACACAGAAAACGGATGAGGCTTTTACTGACTTCCTATTTTCAAAATAAAAGATGATATACTTAAAACACGGAGAGTGTTTGGTGGCAGTAAGCTAATACTCACATATTAAAATTCCTAAAAAATATAAATAAAAGATTAAATTCGAAATCAAGTGGTGTATCTTACATAGCTGTGGTACTATGATCCAACACTAGTTTTGAGTCAATTGATCACATGACCTAGAAGCTATTGAGCTAAAATGCTAATTTTTACACATAAAAATTCATAGAAAATCTGAAAATTTTTAAAATTTAAAATCAAGAGGCGTATCTCGGTTAGGGAGGTGAGTACTATGATCCAACACTAATTTTGAGTCAATTGATCACATGACCTAGAAGCTATTGAGCTAAAATTCTAATTTTTACACATAAAAATTCATTAAAAAAAATTGTAAATTTTTAAAATTTTAAATCAAGAGGCGTATCTCGGTTAGGGAGGGGAGTACTATGATCTAATACCAATTTTGAGTCAATCGATCACATGACCTAGAAGCTATTGAGCTAAAATGCCCATTTTTAAACATAAAAATTCATAGAAAAAAGTTGAAAATTTTTGAAATTTA
>NC_050528.1:2765161-2768332 GCF_002922805.2 Oryzias melastigma
TAGTTTCATTCTTTTAATAAGCTACATGACTTGTTAAGATAAGAGATTTCAGACAGTTGAAATATAGACGTGAATACAGAGTGAACCGTCTTTGTTGCTCACTGCGGTCGAAGGAGCGCTCAGTGAGTTTCTGTGTTTGCTCAGATGCACAAGAAATTAGAGGGAACATTGATTAGTATGTCTTTTTTATCGAAAAAAACGACATGCATTAGTATGACTTTTTTTATCAAAAAATAACGACATGCATTAGTATGACTTTTTTTAATCAAAATCAACGACATGCATTAGTAAGACTTTTTTTGAATAAAAAAACGAAATGCATTAGTATAACTTTTTTAATCCAAAAAAATCGACATGGATTAGTATGACTTTTTTTATAAAAAAATAACGACATGCATTATTATGACTTTTTTATAAAAAAATAACGACATGCATTAGCATGACTTTTTATTCATCAAAAAACGACATGCATTAGCATGACTTTTTTTAATCAAAATCAACGAAATGCATTAGTATGACTTTTTTAATTGAAAAAATTCGACATGCATTAGTATGACTTTTTTATTATAAATAAACAAAATACGTTACTATTACTTTTTTATTCATGAAAAAAACAAAATACATTAGTATGACTTTTCTTGGACAAAAAAACCGACATTCATTAGTATGATTTTGTTGGTCAAAAATATTAACATGCATTCGTACGACTGTTTTGGTTAAAAAAAACCAAAATGTTTAAATCTGTTCCCAAAGGCAGGAATCGAGCCCACAATCTCCGGATCAGGAGTTGTTTTGTTTAACTGTTTTATATATGAGAAACTTCACAGAACTTAATCGACGTTGTTTCGTATGATATTTTTTCAAAAAAAAAATCTACATGCATTAGTATTACATTTTTACTTTAAAAAATCGACATGCCATTTTTTATTTAAAAGAAATCAACATTCTTTAGTAAGAAATATTTTCTTATAAAAAAATCAACATGCATTAGCATGACATTATTTCTAAAATAATCGATATACTTTAGTATGATTTGTTCATCATGAAACATTTGGCAAGCATTAGTATGACATATTTTCTTTAAAAAAAATTGACATGCATTTGCATAGAATTTTTTCTTAAAAAAATTCCATATGCTTTAGTATGATTTTTTTTTTAAAATAAGTTTTTGCATGGAAAAAATCAAATAGCATTAATTTGATATTTTTGGCATGTGAAAAGTGACATGCATTCCTGTGACTTCTTTTGTTTGTAAAATAGTCCTACATTTATATAACATTTGACCTGTTTAAATACAAACTTTAAACTGTGTTTTGGAGTGTTTAAAGTTCCTTTCACTTGAACCAAGTCAGCAAGCCCACACCATCATTCCTCCTCCACCAATTCAGTCTGAAATGTCCCTCCTAACCCAGACTGATCCATCGGATTACCAGAATCCTGATTCCTCCAGAGAAGACGTCTCCCCCGCTCTAGAGTCCAGTGGCGGCGTGCTTTAACCACTGCATCCACGCTTTACATTAGTGATGCAGCTGCTGCCATGGAAACCCGTTCCAGGAAGCTCTCTGTGTACGTGGACTGATCTGAAGGTCACATGAAGGTCGGAGCTCTGCAGCAGAAAGTCGGAGCAAAAATTCTCTAAAAGTATCAGTTTAAAGATGAGACATCCTTTTAAATGTCTTTTACCCTTTCAAATTAATAAAATGAAATAAATAAATAATGGCATGTGTAGACGTTTGGGCACTCGGCAGAGTTGATCGTATGCTCCGCCCCCTTTGGAAAAGCTGAGACCTGACAGTGTCATGGAATCTTCACAATCATGATTTGCAAAGACAGATGATTTCAATCTGAAAGATTCTAAATAATCTGAGTCATGTGACCTTGCTCCACCAATCAGCATGATGAGATGAAACCTGATTATTTTTGGACATGTTAACAGAATGGATCATCTGATGTCTTTATAAAGACTGTTCAGCTCTCCTCGGGTTCTTTATGCATATTATAACATTTTACCCAGGATGCACAAACTCTCCATCCTCACTGTTGTGCATTGAAGTTGATTGTTTAGAACTGCATTACCCAGCATCCCATGTGAGTGGTCACATGTTCGGTGCACTGCAGGTGGACAGTGAAGCCGTATGAAAAGTTCAGAGATCACTGCGGGTCTGGAGTTTAAACCTCCATTTAGAAAACAATGATAGACAGTATAAAGATTATCTGGACTTCTGCACTTGACTTTCTACCAACTCTTATTGTGGTGTCACGTTCTCTGGGCTCACCAGCGCCCTCTGTCTGGAGGCAGGCGCCCTGCAGCCTCACAGTGTATTTCTAAAGCGCATTTTTAGCGGTTAAAAGACGAGTCATAAACCTGAACCAATCAGACAGATGAGAAATGATCACACGCTAGAGACCGAGTCAGTGAAGAGTCACCTGCAGCTCGAGTGCGGCACAGACTGAGGCGCCTCACCAGCCAATGTCTCGAAGATCTGAACAGGTTTGATCATTTTTAACCAAAGAAACTCAGAGAACAGTGATCAGAGTTCACATGTTGAAAACTGATGTTTGAATTTCAGTTTTCAAGCTGTATTTTGTGCCCCCCCTCCCCCCATATGTAAGTAATGTATGATAAGTATATAAGTGTATATATGAGTTTTAATCAACTGAAAGCTGAAATGTTCCCCAAACTTACCTAAATGTATTTGACTCTCAGCCTGCAGTTTCTGAAGACCACGCCCACATCTGTCTCAGTTCCATTTGTTGAAGTTTTGAACATTACATTATTTCTTCTAAAGTTTGTTTTTCTGTCTCGTCTTTGGGAGTTTCTTAGACAAATTTAGATTTACAGTTTTATTTTTAATTTATATGACAAAAGTGAGGGTGTGTGTGTGTGAGAGGGGGGGGGGTGCTATTCAAACTTCTGTTGTTTTAAACCTTTGAAATGAATCCAAACACTTCTTTTTCTTCAGTCTGGATCCATGAAACTGAAGATGCTGAAGGTCCACACCAGGCTCCGCCTCCCACTCCAGGTTCCGCCTCAGAATCAAAGTGGGTGGGGCAGAACAAATGACAGCACAGCAGCGTCCATGTTTCACTATATTTATATTATATCATTAAATTCAATGTAGTACCTGAAACTAACACACGGGGGCAGACAGCTGTGCCCCCCCCACACGG
>NC_050528.1:2768815-2773414 GCF_002922805.2 Oryzias melastigma
ATTCTGTCCACACGACCATCCAGAACCTTCTAAGGGAGAACGCCACTCCGTGTCCACGCCGAGGTAACCCCCCCACCGAACCGGCGTCCAGAACAACCGTCTGCTCTGGAGCGCCAGACGGCGTCCAGACAGCGAAGGTCTCAGCTGAGGTTACAGCGCTCCTGGGGGGGGGCAAAGGTCGCCGGGAGTCTGCTCCTCACCTGCGTCAGGTGAGTCGGCCAGAGCCCTCCTGAAGCAGGCGGGCCTCTAGGAGGCGGACCTCTGGGAGGCGGGCCTCCGGGAGGCGGACTTCTGGGAGCGCGGCTGGGCTCGCTGCCGTGGCGTGTTAATGCTGGGGGGTGGGGGTCCACCCGCGCAGCAGAAATGTCTGTAGACCGTGTCTGCGGTCCTGACCGGACCGCGGTGAGGTATGGGGGTCGCCGCCCCCCCCTCAGGAGGAGCCGGCGTCGAGGCGCTCCGGCAAAAACAAGCTTATCTGGCTAAAAGGTCAAAGAAATGTACCGATCGTTAGTGTGGTGAAGCCGCTCATCGTCTGCTCCGCCTTAGTGTTAGTACTTTACACCTCCTCCTGGACCTCCTCCTGCACCTCCTCCTGCACCGTGCTAACAAATAAAAATACTGGTTATAAATGGCTATGATGAACGACGCCTCATCCACGCTCACGCTCGCTCCGTTCATGCACACAAAAACACCTCCTGCTCCTCCTCCTGCTCCTCCTCCAGCATCAGAAGAAGGAGTACTGGTTATCAATGGCTCGAGGAGCCCGCGCTCCCTCTCTCTCCTCCCCCTCCACAGCTTCTAGCTGGCGGAGGGGAGTGTCTCTTTCTCTCTCCTCCCACTCGTCCGACCCTCCCCCACTTCCTCCTCCGCTGCCTCCACTTCCTCCTCCTCCTCCAGCTGCTACTGTCCCTGCAGGCACTGCTCCTCCTGCTCCTCCTGCTGCTGCTCCTCCTGCCGGCTCCAGCTCTCCTCTCTCCTGGGGTGGAGTCGGTGGCGGCGGCCGGCCCGGCGGTAGCGTAGGAGGCTGGGGGGGGCTACGGGGTCTGCTGGTCAAGTCTGCAAGGAGAGAAAAGGAGGTGTGAGAGGGAGAAATGAGGAGCAGAGAAAGGAGGACAGATGAAGGGAGTCAGAAACAAACATCTCGTCTCCTCGCTGTTCTCCTCCCAGAAGATCCAGGTTTCCTGAAACGGGTTTTCAGCAGAACTCCAACATCATTTAAACAGCAAACAACACTCAGGGAGCAGAACTCAGATGTTCTGGTCCTGGTTTGGTCCAGAACTGGATCCTCTGATGGTCCTCTTGAGAACCAGAGAGGAGATGCTGTGACCTCCCAGTGTTTGGAGGAGAAAAGACCGAAAGACTGAGTCTGCGGGAGCTGCAGGGAGAAGCTCCTTCAGGTGAGAGGAGGAGGAGCGTCAAAACCAACACCAGGAGGCGGAGATGATGGACGTGCAGGTTCTGCAAAATGTCACTAAGAACCGTATGAGCCAACGAGAGAGGAGGACACAGACTGCACCCCACACAAGGAGAGGAGGAGGAGCTTCATCACAGAGATTCTGCAGAGCCAGACCACGGGGCCATCAGAGTCTGCACGATGATCTGGTCCCAGTCTGAACGTTTGTCCAAGAGGTGGCGGTTCCTGGAAGAACACTGAAGGAGTGAGCTACGACAGGAGAACAGCTGAGCTCCTCTGCAGGACGGGGAGTCTTGACAAGGAGACTCCTAGCAAGGAGCCTACGGACGAGGAGCCTGAAGATGAGGAGCCTGAAGACAAGGAGCCTGCAGACTCCTAGCAAGGAGAGCCTGCAGACGAGGAGCCTGCAGACGAGGAGTCTGCAGGCTCCTCGTCTGCAGGCTCCTCATCTGCAGGCTCCTCGTCTGCAGGCTCCTCGTCTGCAGGCTCCTCGTCTGCAGGCTCCTCGTCTGCAGGCTCCTCGTATGCAGGCTCCTCGTCTGCAGGCTCCTCGTCTGCAGGCTCCTCGTCTGCAGGCTCCTCGTCTGCAGGCTCCTCGTCTGCAGGCTCCTCCAGCCTCCGCAGTCAGGAGTAAGGTAACTGGGTAACTGAAAGAAATGAAATCCGTCTGGTTTGGGATCAAACTGTTTGATTAGAGACGTTTCCTCTGGAGGAACAATGACCGACATGAGTCAACCCCCCACCCCCACAGAAAACATTAATGTTAATAAGCATCATTCAGACCATTGCTTGTATCAGAGAACTGGACTGAGTGTGGACAGATAGAGAAAGATAATAATCAGATGTTATAGAGGTTTCAGATCCAGAACGTTTATTCTGACCAATAGAATGACTGATAGCAGCTGAATAAGTCTGTGGGATTTTGGGTACTTCCTGTTTGGGACACCGGAGGGGCGGAGTCACTCAGTGCAGTTGTCATGTACAGCCAATGTTTAAACTAGTGGGGGTTCAGATTCTGTACTGGAGATCTGTACCAACTGGATCAGACCCGGTTCTGCTTCAGTTGACAAACATGACTTACGACTCAACGAGTAACATTCCGTCTGATTGGCTCTGAGGAGTCATGTGACCCAAATGCTCAGTCAGCAACACACTCGGTCTCACTTACACACAGTCAGAGATGGGGGTTGATGGAGAGTCGGGATGGCGCGTGGTGATGACATCACAGACCGTAGGCCGGCTGCCCGCCCTGTCCCGGCCTGTAAGGATGAGCCAATGATAGAAGGAGGTCAGAACAGCGCCGGCTGCAGCTGCTGCCATGCAGGTCGGAGCAGAAACAGGAAAATGAGGAGTGATGATGAAGATGAGGACATTATGGGTTTGAAGGCTGCATGCAAATCCTACACATCAATGAACACGAGAGGTTCTGATCCAATCATGAAGAACGTCTCGTGGTTCCACAGAACCTCACTGACGGCCTGGACAACAGTGAACCAATACTTCTAGTCACAGTCAGCGGGTCTGGTCCGACTCGTTAGTGTGGTTCTATCAAAGTTCTGAGCGACACTCAACGATCCTTTGACCCTCAGCAGCTCATCTGATCAGTAGAAGGTCATTGGGTCGGTGGTTACCACGGCAACACCATCTCTGCCTGTTCTGGACTCAGTTGGAGAATAATCTAGAATCTGAAGGAGCTAATAAGGATTTTTTTAGTTTGACATGCAGTATATGACATTTTTAATAATAAAAAAAAGACATACACTAGTGTGACCTTTTCACATATAGAAGTTATCATGTTTTACAAACAGTTTTAAGCCCCACCCCCTCAAATGACTTTTGCATATGAAAAATTCCCTGCATTAGTATGACTTTTTTGTCATTTAAAAATTGACAAATTTGTATGTTTTTTTGTGATGTAAATAGACGTAAATAGACACATATTATCACGACTTTTTGCATAAATAAATAAAATCCTTTAGTTTGACTTTTATTTGGAATATAAAAAATATTATCTAAGAGTATGACTGTTTGGTCAAGTAAAAACATTTGTATGACTTTATTTGCTCATAAATAATCGACATGTATAAGAATGACTTTTGCATGAAAAATCAACATAAATTAGTATCATTTTCTTGCAAAAAAAATGACGTGGATTAGTGCGACTTTTTTGGATTGAAGAAGTCCACAAAAAAGTTTTGGTTGAAAAAAATTGACATAGGTTAGTATTACTATTTATTTTTCATGAAAAAGTCGACCTGCAGTAGAATGACTTTTTGTTCATTCATAAAAAAATTGACGGATTAGTATGATTGTTTTAGTTAAAGCCGTAAACGTTGATGCATTAACTCCCGCGATTAATAAAACCTAATTAATTCGTTAATATTTATTAACCATGCTCAGGCGTCCTGCTGAGCAGCTGTGAGATCAGCATAAAAAAATCTGTGTAATTTAAAACTTCATTTATTTTTTACATCCTGTGATTTCATTAAATTAAAGAGATAATATGGGATTTATTTGTAGTTTTTTAAACTCTGTGAGAGACAAACAGTTCAGAGAAGACAGACACGCCCCCACCTGAGAGCAGCTGACCTGAAATCCAGCTCAAATTTCTCCCAGAAAAGTTGTTTTGTTATTTTTCCACAAGCATAATAAAGAACGTTTATGGGAAAAAAATAGGAAAAAGATGGAAAAAAAGAAGAAAGAAAATCAGAATTCCAGAAAAAATGTAAATAAAATAGACAGCAGAGCTCAGGAGAGAAACTGTTATTTTTTGGGCTGCCTGGAGTGACTTTAGCCTGGATTTTTTTCAAATTTTCATTCAAAAACATGTTGATTAGTTTGTTGACAATTTTTATCCTTGTTGTTTTATATAAAATTACAACTAAAACTTTCATTTCATGTTGTAAAAACAATTTGTTAAACATTTTTGGGGTTTCCACAGCAAAATGAATCCCATTTTTCCTGATGGAGTTTTCTGTTTTTGTACAATTTTATGTCTAGACCGTGAATGTAACATGAATAAAATGACTAAATAAAGGTAGTGTCACATGGGAGAGGCTGTGCCAATTAAAATGATACTAAATAACCAACAGGTCGTCTTTCAAATTGAAAATACAGAAAATGCAAAAGTAGACAGAAACAGTTTTAGACCCTAGATTCTGAAGGATTAAAAATAAATGTTGTAA
>NC_050528.1:2773470-2778777 GCF_002922805.2 Oryzias melastigma
GATAATAAGTGGCAGTAATAAAATACTGTAACAAAAAAAAATACTAATTATGTTGATTAATCGCGATACATTTTTTCCAGATTTGAGATTAAGTAGTTCATTTTTTTTGTGATTTCCGTCCCTATTTTTTGGGGATGAAAATCATGCTTTACTATGATTTCTTGTACAGAAATTGAGATGCATTTGTATGATTTTATTTTTATCATACAAGAATCATGCTCCAGAATGACTTTTTATGCATATTAAACATATCTTGCATTACCATTACCTTTTGGTGATTGTTCTGCCTGATCACAGAGGTGGAGGGTTCAGGACCCGGTTAGGGAAAGGCCATCATAACTCTTTTCTTAAGTGGGTATTATTTAAGTTTAGAGAATTAGAATAAATACTTCTTGTAACATTGTAATAAGTATAAATCACTTATTGCAGCTACGTTTAGTTTTTTCTGGACAGTGGTATCAGTTGGGTGGGGGTGGCCGGGACCCCAGAGTCCATCTGTCCGACGTTTCTCCACTTTCCCTCGCTGCATTCAAAGGGTCATGTGACTGTGAGCTCACTAAAGCTGGTAGACAGACTGTTTTTGTTTCATTACAGACACACAGTGAATTAGGACTCCAGCATTTGTGTTTACATGCACCAAAAGGAACTGGTTTGTTAGGGAAACCAGTTTAAACCGGGTTTCCTCCAGGACGCCGCACGCCAGCATCTACAGACGTGAGCATGTCCCGCTACAGGAACCGGAACGTTTACATGAGGTCGCTTTACGGCTCAACCCCATTCCTGTAAGCGGCAGAGAAGGTCCTGGGGGGTTCAGCAGGCAGGAGTCTCTGTGGGAGGAGCTACATTTTTGAACATCTTAAAGGGTTTATCCTAAAGAATGACAGACGGCGGCGTTCTCTGTCCAACTGTGCTGAATCAGCAGGATTTCCCTCCCTCGCTGCACTGCCGTTTCCACAGAACCGGTTTAAAACCACAAACTCTGATGTCAGAGACGTCCTGCTACGGTACAGATGTCCTCATCTCCACCCCCCTGATGAAAACTCTCTCTCCAGAAACGCGCTGACTCGCGGCGCCGTCACGCATACCTGGCTGGCGAACAGCGGTAGCGCCAACAAAGCTGATGAGGGTGACGTCAGAGGCGCCCCCCGACTCCAGCGGGATGGGATGCACCCGGAAGTGCTCCAGCATGTCGAAGATGGACTGGAACCAGAGGTGCTGCACGCGGCACTGGCCGTCCTCGTTCAGGGAGAGGCGGAGGTGCTGCAGGAGGCAGAAGAACCCAAAAGGATCAACCAGCAGAACCAGATTCAGGCTTCACATCAGATACAGACGCGTTCTTAAACTGGATTAGACATTTAGACTTTCTGCAGCTCTCTGAGGTGACTCCATCAGAGTCTGAGGGTGGGGCAGGACACTTTCAGGAACACCCACTTTAATGCTTTAATACCAGGTTTGGCAGCTGGTCATTCATCCTCACCTTGGCCTTGCCCTGGAAGTTGAAGGTCAGGACGTACTCCCCGCGCCGCGTCTCGCTCTGACGGACCAGGAAGACGCCGTGGCTCGCCGGGCCCCCGGCCAGCACCAGCTGAGCGGCTTTGAGGCGTGACAGCGTGCCGTGGAACCACTGACACTCGCTGAGCGGGTGCTCCACCGTCTCTGCGACTGCCACGTCAGAGAAGAGGAACGAGCCTGCCGGTGACAGAGGAGACGACGTCACACCATCTGCTGCTTTGGGAACGGGGGGAGGGGCATTGTATCGGAGAACCGGACTGAGTGACTCCGCCCCCTGGTGCTCCATACAGAAAGGACCAGCTGGCTCCAAGAAGCTAAAATCCCCATAGACTTCTATAGAGAAACTAGATATTAAGCATTGTGTGGTCACTGAAGATGCTTAAATTGATAGTTGAAAATGCAGAAGCTGAAATATTAGCCCAATAGACTGGTAAAACATGTAATTTAACCAGAACAGCTAACGTGTAGCTGAAATACTGGCTAAACTCTAAAGAAGCCTAAAAAACCTCAGTAAGTAACAGTCCAAAAAGCTAGCATGGTGCTAATGAACAGCTGTTTCTTGTGATTGCTGCATTTGTCATCAGTCGTTCTATTGGTCACAATAAACATTCTTGCTGTGATACCTTCTTCACATCTTCTGGATGATCCTCTTTTTTCCATGTTTTTTTTCTGCAGTTCAAGTTATTCAAGTTAAAAACTGACCAATCAGAAGCCTCAGTAAAAGTAGGCGGGGCTTGCTAGCCCCCACATCCAGCGTTCTACACCAGTGTTCCTCATTCCTGGTCCTTGAGATCTTCCCCCACTGACTGAGGGAACACACCTGGTCCAGGTGAGCAGCCGTAAGCAGAGCAGGGAGAGCTGGCGGAGGCTGTGGAGGACCAGGAAGGAGGAACACTGATCCAAACAGATTTCAGGTAGCTCAGTTTCAGTGGAAGGGGTGTGGCCTCCTGATTGGTCAGCGAGGTTATAAGTTAAATTTGATCATAAATAAGTTATCAAGTCAAACCTGCTTCTTCGTTCACTTGAGGATGATTTAATGACATTCATGGAAAACCAAAACCATCATAAGGACACACAGGACAAAGAGGGCGGGGCATGACACTCACCTGTGGCGTCTGGTGTCTCTGCAAAAGGTGTCCCCAGACTAGCCCCGCCTCCCCCGAGAATTCTGCCATCCGGTTCGTCCAGAGGGGCTCGAGGCGGCAGCTCTGGAGGGAGGGGGTCCATGAGCGGCAGGAAGCCGGCGATGCCCCCGTAACAGACTGAGGAGGGAGGAGCCAGTAAACGCGGTGCAGAGGAGACGCGCCGTAAACGTTAACAACACAACTCACCTTGTGAGAGACGCTCGCCAACCTCTGGCGTCCCGCTGATGTCCAGCGGCCCCCGGCAACCCCCCTCTGCGTCTTCCTGTTCACTGTGGCGAACAGGAAGTAGAGAAAGACCTCAGAAACAACGGTTATGGAGGAGCTGAGCAGCAGGAAATGTCAGTACCTGAGGCAGATGGCGTTCCTGATGTCACTAAGCCACGCCCTCATCTGAATGGCGTCTCTGGTTTCAATCACGTACTGCGTCGAGCCCTCCAGCTGGAAGAAACAGACGACTGTGATCCGAGCAGAAACTTTAGCCTAAAGCTAGCACTTTCCTGCCAAACCTTTAATTCAGTTAAATTTTACACATTTGTTTAGAAATACATTAATAATCTACTATATTTGTATTAATCTGATCACATACTGTAAATGTATCAGTGAAATAATGATTGTTAATATCATACAGAGTTACAGTGATTCTCAAAAGGAGAAGTTCTAACTAAAATGTTCAGATCTTTAACATTGGAAACATTGTTCTGCTTCTCCTGGAGGACGTTTCAGTTTGGCCACTAGGTGGCGATCACACTATAGCATTACACCTTATATCAAGAATAAGAAAGAATGAGCAAAAAACTATACATACACATAAATATAAAGATGTTCATTTAGTCAGCAATGTACATTTATGTCGACCGAGCGTTAGCATTAGCCGTCTATGGGAAATTCCATTAAATGTTAGCATCAAGCTAGTGGACTTTAGCTCTGTGTGCTAAATTGATTTATATTTCTATGAATCGATTATTGATCTATTAAGCTTAAATTGATTCATCGATTTGATCAACCCAGCCCTATTAAAAAGTGGGACTTTAAAAGACACCCTACAGCCAATCAGAATCCAGCGTTCACCTGGATCGTGGTACAGGACGGACAGACCTGAAGTGCGACTCACCTGCAGCAGGAAGGTGTTCTCCTTGTCTGGGACCTCCAGCGCCGTGGTGCTCCTCACATCCGTGATGGCGCAGCAGTGGACGGTCAGCCGTGGCTTTGAGGACTGTGGGGTCAAACGGGGGGGTCAGAGCAGAACGCCGCGTCTTCTGTTCACACGGAGGACGACTTACTTTGGGAGGGATGAAGAACTCCAGGTAATACTCCTCTCCCCGCTCTCCGCCCTCCCGGTCCCTCGCTCTGAGGACGAGGCGACATTTATGCCAGCGCCCCCCACTCCAGGGCACGTTGCCCCCGCTGGCGAGGAGCGGTGCCTGACTCCCCTGGCCAACGGCGGTCGGCGACGTTGCGGCGTTGTTGCTGTCGCCGCCGTGGTGCAGGAGACCAAAGGAGAAGCCAGAGAAGGCGTGGCTTCCTCCAAGCTCCTCACTGGACGAGCTGACGCTGACTCCACCCTCCCGCATCAGCCGCCCCACCTTCCTCTGAGGACCCGCCGCGGCGGCGCTGCTGGGGGGCAGCATGGAGGCGGAGCTGGAGCCGGCGGGGGCTGGCAGGAGGACGGGAGGGGGGGAACGGGACAACCGCAGCTTCTCCAGACGGTGGCTCCACTTGTCCTTGTCCCCCCCCTCGCCGTTGCTCCGCCGGCGGTCCCGGGCGGCCTCTGACAGCGACAGGGAGGTGGCGCTGCTGGAGGACGACGGGGGCAGTGAGGATGAGGAGGAGTGAGGAAGAGAGAGAGGCATGGAGAGAGACACCGGCATGGAGGAGGTGGGAGTGGGGGGCTGCGTGGCGGAGGTCCTTTTGCTGGGCGGAGCCAGGCCGGCGTCCTGCACCCCCATGGTGTAGCTGTAGCTGGGGGGCAGCTGGTTCTGACCTGAGTCGCTGGAGGAGCTCCTCCAATGCAGGATGCCGCGCACGCTCCCGCGCACGCTGCGCCCCACGCTGCGCAAGGAGAAGCGCTTCTTCAGTTTGTTCTTGGAGGAGTTGGGGGTGTCTTTGGAGCCGGGGGGCGAGGTCACCGAGGAGGTGGGGTTCAGAGGAAAGGGCTCGACCTCCCCGGACTCCGGAGGCTCCTCCCCGATGGAGGCCACGCCGGGCCAGCTATCCTCCTCCTCGGGGGCCTCCCCGTTCCCGGGGCTGAAAGCGGCGCCCCTCTCCTCCCGCCGCCCGTTGTTCCCCCCCACCGAGGAGCAGCACGATGAGGACGAAGACGGGGGGAGGGCCTGTCCGTGAGAGTCCTGGAACTTGTCCCCGCCACGGTTCTCCAGAACCAGCCGGGCCGGTTCAGGTCGGGACGAGGCGCGGGGCGGGCCGGCCCCCCCTGCCGCAGACAGAGGCGACACCGCCTCTTCCTCCAGCGAGGTGGCGTCCGACGGGGGGGCCCAACTCACCATGTCGCTGCGGCTGGGCGGGGCCACCCCTTCCAGCTCGCTCTGGAAGTGGCGCACAAAGCGGTCGGTGAAGCGGCGGCAGAAGGCGGCGGCCGAGTCGGCGCTGTAGTGGGGGTTCTCCAGGAGGAACGCCCGGAAATGGCGAGCAAAGT
>NC_050528.1:2779021-2780706 GCF_002922805.2 Oryzias melastigma
GGGGACGGGGAGGGCGAGGGCGGTAAAGGGGAGGAGTTCGTAGCCCTGGGGCTGGGGGGGGTCAGAAGAGAACCGTTCATGTCGAGGCCGACCAGCTGATCCGTCAAACCACTTCAATCACACCAGAGGGGGCGGGGCAAACAGAACGCCTCATTTACAAACGAGCATCAAGTCGAGCGGCACCCCCATCGAAACCAAGAGCCACAGACGAGGGGGCGGGTGAAGAGGGTGGAGCTTAGCAGCCGTCTGCTACATCCTCCAGACTTGAAGGAGGAAACGATGATGATTCACGAGGAGCGTCCCGTCTCCATCCTCTGACACGCAGGCGGGGAGACGGAGAAACATCCTGCAAAGAGACGACGATCAGGTAAACACACCTGCAGACAGAACCGCCCCGGAAACACCCGGAGATCAACAGGTAAGGAGCCTAAATGAAGTGATGAGAAGAGTGGATCAGGAGAAAAGAGGATCAGTTCATTAAAAGTGGACTCGGAGAATCTGAAGGAATCCCTGTGTGCCAGAGACCAAAGGCCTTAGAGGAGTCAGGGGGTTAAATGTTCTGAAGAGAATCGTGTTCTCAGGAAGTTTCATCAGAGGAAAGCAGAAAAGGGGCGGGGCTTAAAAAACTGACAGCATGGATTCATGGAATCTGTGGATCAAGTTATCCATGAGAAAAACAGTTTTAGTCAGGCGTGCAACGGATCACGGATAATTCAGGATCCATACGGATCACTAGCCACGGTTCGGCCCGCATGTGTACCGCGGATCAACCCCCACCTCCTCCTCATACTTTGTGGTGCTTTTTTAAAATCAATCGTCTGTCCACTGAATGCAATTGGAATCAAATTCCTGTACTGTACACGGTCTTTGTTCTAACATCAAAGTAGCTTCTTAACGGTTATCCAAAAGTCTGTTAACCTGAAGCTTCCGCTCCGTGTGGGAGGAGCTTCCATCAAAAACTTTCCCGGAGCTCGTCACGAGAACGCGGATTCTGAGAGATCAGGTTTATTTATGTTGAGGAGCTGAATGAAAGCATCGGTCTCCGTGTCTGGGTTCAGATCTGCTCCTGCAACAGGGACGTGCCAAAAGGTCAAAGAAAATCCAGGGAAGGCAGGCCTCACCTGCACATGTACTACTGATAATAATAATTACTGGAAATATTTAAATGTTCCGCTCTCCTTGGCTTTTTTACATTATAAGTGGGGTCATCTGGACCCCACCAGACAGTGCGCTGAACTGTTTTTCATCATTGATCTTTGAGTTTCACTAATGTTCATGGCAGACATAAAATCCTGTCCACCTTTGTCCACATTTGTCATGGAAGGAATCACACACATTTTATCTTTTTATCATGACCCTAAAACCATGACACGATCCGAACAGTGACCCTAAAACCATGACATGATCCGAACAGTGACCCTAAAACCATGACACGATCCGAATAGTGACCCTAAAACCATGACACGATCCGAACAGTGACCCTAAAACCGTGACATGATCCGAACAGTGACCCTAAAACCATGACATGATCCGAACAGTGACCCTAAAGCTGTGACATGATCGGAACAGTGACCCTAAAACCATGACATGATCCGAACAGTGACCCCAAAACCATGACACAATCCGAACAGTGACCCTAAAACCATGACATGATCCGAACAGTGACCCTAAAGCTGTGACATGAT
>NC_050528.1:2780728-2781928 GCF_002922805.2 Oryzias melastigma
CTGAAGCGTGACCCTAAAGCTGTGACATGATCCGAACAGTGACCCTAAAACCCCAACACGATCCGAAGCGCGAGTCTGTGATCCGTAACATCCCTAATTTTAGTTCATTAATGTGATAATTAAAATGTTATAAATACAAGCTCCTCTTAGTTTAAATAATAATGAAAAACTGGTTCATGGAAATGTTATTATTTTAAAAATCATGTAAAATCCCACAGAATCAGTTCAGTGTTCTGGCTGTGAAAATCAGCCCAACAGAACTCCTGACCGCCTCTTTACTGTCTGCACTCCATACCTGCTGAGACAACATCTGACCTGCACACCTGCTGCACCTCCAGGTTGATCTGATCTCTGATCAAAGGAGGTTCTAAGATCAACTAAAGGACAAAAACGTCTCTGCTTCATCTGATGATCAGAAAAGCTGACGACGACGACCAGAAGAGACCAGCAGACACCGGGAAACTGATTCAGACCTTCAGGTCTCCACCTATAGAGCCACCAGCTGATCCAGAGTCCAGCAGCCCGCCTCATTTCTAACCACTGTCCTTCAGGTTCTGCATCGTCCTCAAAGCCCCGACAGTTCAGACTCCACCGCTCCTCTGAACCTGACCGTTCTGGTCCAAATGAGACGTCTGCTGGTTCACGCAAACATGCAGATCAGAAGCTGAACTTCTGTGATCCCACAGCGATGGAGTGATCCGCTCAGATCAGCCTCGTCCAATGAAAACCGGATCTTCAGGAGGAAGACCCTTTGACCTGCTTCTTTAACGGTTTGATTCCTGTTTTGTTGGTCACTTTGGAACTGAATGATCTGTTCAATAACTGCATAGGGATCATGTCTGGTGTTTCTGAGACCAGCAGGTTCTGCAGAACTTTGGGACTCTTTTGGACCGGAACACTGAGAACTCTTTGGTTAACGCAGGATTTTTGAGCTTCATGGTCAAACTCTTCAGTCATGATTTAGGATAAATCCTTGGTTCTGTTCCTGTCTGCTCGTGTCGCAGGTGTAGAGAGGAGGAGGTGACCTGAGGAGGTCCCTGAGGAGGTGACCTGAGGAGGCTCCAGGGGAGGTCCCTGAGGAGGTCCCTGAGGAGGTCCCTGAGGAGGCTCCGGGGGAGGTCCCGCTCCTCTCAGGACAGCAGGTCTTCGCTGCTCTGGACGCTGGAGCTCAGCTGCTGCTCTCACAGCTTTTGCTCATTC
>NC_050528.1:2782691-2789704 GCF_002922805.2 Oryzias melastigma
ATGACATGATCCGAACAGTGACCCCAAAACCATGACATGATCCAAACAGTGACCCTAAAGCTGTCACACGATCCGAACAGTGACCCTAAAACCATGACATGATCGGAACAGTGACCCGAAAACCATGACATGATCCGAACAGTGACCCTAAAACCATGACATGATCCGAACAGTGACCCTAAAACCATGACATGATCCGAACAGTGACCCTAAAGCTGTGACACAATCCGAACAGTGACCCTAAAACCCCAACATGATCCGAAGCGCGAGTCTGTGATCCGTAACATCCCTAATTTTAGTTCATTAATGTGATAATTAAAATGTTATAAATATGAGCTCCTCTTAGTTTAAATAACTGTTGTGAAAAACTGGTTTATGGAAATGTTATTATTTTATAAATCATGTAAAATCCCACAGAATCAGTTTAGTGTTCTGGCTGTGAAAATCAGCCCAACAGAACTCCTGACCGCCTCTTTACTGCACTCCATACCTGCTGAGACAACATCTCACCTGCACACCTGCTGCACCTCCAGGTTGATCTGATCTCTGATCAAAGGAGGTTCTAAGATCAACTAAAGGACATAAACGTCTCTGCCTCATCTGATGATCAGAAAAGCTGACGACGACGACCAGAAGAGACCAGCAGACACCGGGAAACCGATTCAGACCTTCAGGTCTCCACCTATAGAGCCACCAGCTGATCCAGAGTCCAGCAGCCCGCCTCGTTTCTAACCACTGTCCTTCAGGTTCTGCATCGTCCTCAAAGCCCCGACAGTTCAGACTCCACCGCTCCTCTGAACCTGACCGTTCTGGTCCAAATGAGACGTCTGCTGGTTCATGCAAACATGCAGATCAGAAGCTGAACTTCTGTGATCCCACAGCGATGGAGTGATCCGCTCAGATCAGCCTCGTCCAATGAAAACCGGATCTTCAGGAGGAAGACCCTTTGACCTGCTTCTTTAACGGTTTGATTCCTGTTTCGTTGGTCACTTTGGAACTGAATGATCTGTTCAATAACTGAATAGGGATAATGTCTGGTGTTTCTGAGACCAGCAGGTTCTGCAGAACTTTGGGACTCTTTTGGACCGGAACACTGAGAACTCTTTGGTTAATGCAGGATTTGTGAGCTTCGTGATCAAACTCTTCAGTCATGATTTAGGGTAAATCCTTGGTTCCGTTCCTGTCTGCTCGTGTCGCAGGTGTAGAGAGGAGGAGGTGACCTGAGGAGGTCCCTGAGGAGGTCCCTGAGGAGGCTCCTGGGGAGGTCCCGCTCCTCTCAGGACAGCAGGTCTTCGCTGCTCTGGACGCTGGAGCTCAGCTGCTGCTCTCACAGCTTTTGCTCATTCAGCGTCTCACAAACGTGTTAGCAGCTAACGTTCGAGTCCCGGCTCAGCTTGGACCCCCCGCCCCCAGGGTCAATACCTGCCCCCCCCGGGACGACTCCCGCGTGTGTTTTCAACTCTCACCTGTCGCTCACGTGAGAACTTAGAGAATCCTGACGACAAACATTCTCCACGAGCTCGGCTAACTGCTAGCCACCGAGCTGGCTATTAATAAACAAGCTAGGCGGCTACCGCCAGGATCCTCTCGGGGAGCCGTACCTGAACGCCGCAGCCCACACCTGGTCACGCGCGCCCGCAGCGCGTCCGCACCTCAGCGCTGCTCCAACCTGCGCGGCGGGCAGACATGAAAGCAGCTGTTGTTGCTAAATATCAATGTCGCTTTAGCTTCTCTGCTCCTGATCTTCTCGCACTGCCGCGAGGTCTCGCGAGATCTGCGGAGGGGTGAGCGAGTGCAAATGAGACCGCCAACAGCCGAAACATTCACATAAACCGTAATTACACAGAAAATAATCACGTTTTATTAGAAATAAAGAAATTACAAAGAAAAGATCCACCAATAAATACATCTAAATCCCGTTTCTTGTTCGGTTCATCCGGCTGAAAAGTATTTTTGATAATAAACCAAGGAGCGTTTAAACTGGGAAAAAGCAAATACCACCATCCATAAATTCATTATAACTGGAGGAAGTTTCATATAAAATCTTACATGAAATTTATTCAAAGATACACTGAAGAGATTTCAAATAAGATTGATAAATCTTGTGTTTTTGTCACTCAAGTATAGACAATTAACCCATTTTCTCTGTTTCTACACCAGAAGCATGTGGTATTAGGTAGAATTTATAATAACAAATACTGAATGTTAATATAAGAATGAATATTTATGATTTTGTTAAGAAAAACAAATTTTGTTCTTCAGCTGTTTATTATTTGGGGAAAATTCCACATTTACAATTGTAGATGGTCAAAACCTTATTTTAATTTATCTGGACTGTAAATCATATTACAAAACAATAGAAAACATCTGAAGGCTTCAAGAACATTCCATCTTTGAAGTAACTGCGTATTTTATGGCTTTTTAAGTTCATATACATCTATTGTAACCCTCTGGTTTGTCATTGTTGTGTGTTGATGCTCTGTGCTTGTAGTGTTTTCTTTTACCTATTGTTCAAAATAAAGTTCAGTTAAAAAATATTGAAGAGTAAAATGAACAAATTAGAAATTGTATGTTAATTTTTCAGACGAAAACACTGATTTAGATACAAAAAAACTAAAAATCTTGAATGGAGGTAAAAATAGTTTATAAAAATGTTTTCTAAATGCAACTATAGAATAATAATTAGGATTAGAATTACAACTGTAATTTTAAATGAATATCGTTGTGTTTCTACTCAATGATTTACAATAGTCAGTGTAAACCTTCTCTTATTAGATATAAAGAAGATGAACAAATAATAGGACTGCATGGTGGCGCAGTGGTTAGTGCTCTTGCCTCACAGCGAGAAGGCCCCGGTTCGACTCCCGGCTGGGACCTTTCTGTGTGGAGTTTGCATGTTCTCCCCGTGCATGCGTGGGTTTTCACCGGGGACTCCGGCTTCCTCCCACCATCCAAAAACATGCTTCATAGGTTAATTGGTGACTCTAAATTACCCCTAGGTGTGAATGTGAGAGTGAATGTGTGTGTGATTGAGGCCCTGAGACAGACTGGAGACCTGTCCAGGGTGAACCCCGCCTTCGCCCTTCAGTAGCCGGGATAGGCTCCGGCACCCCCGCGACCCCGAAAGGGAAGAAGCGGACAAGAAAATGAATGAATGACTGAACAAATCCTATATTTGTGATAAGAAAATGGAATTCACTACATTTTTAGAAAATGTTTTTACACTATTTTTTCACACTGATGCTAAAATATTACCATAATTTTAACATCTATTTAAATGTTTGTCTATTTTGAAAACTTGTGAAGCACTTTGTGACTTCTGCTCTGTGAAAGGTGCTTTATAAACAATATTTACATTAAAAATGTTTTAGTTTATGATTTTTTATTACAATAACTCCAGGACAAAATATTTTTTTCTTTTTAATTACAAAAATATTTTTTTTTTATTTCACACTTAAATAAATACAGTAAAAGTTGATCTGAGGTTCCACATGTGTTTGTGTGTGACAGATCTGAATTCTGTCCTCAAACATTTCAGTTCCTGTTTTCTTCAAAGTCCAGCAGAGCAAAGTGGGAGTCCAGTCTGACTCTGAACAATGGTTCCATTTCCAGGTCTGTCCAGTCACACGTGTCAAACGTGCGGCTCTTCCAGCAGGCAGGTTTCTGGCCAGAGTCCAGACCGAGGGCCCCTTCAGTCCACCTCCTCAATAGTGGGCCCCTGGCTGTGGTCCCGCGCCTGCTCTCTGCAGGAAGTGCTGGGCATCCCTCCCTGATACAGCTTGCTGATGATGGGGTTGCACACCTTCTCCAGCTCTCTCTGCTTGTGCTGGTACTCGTCTTTGTCGGCCAGCTGGTTGTTCTCCAGCCAGGCGATGGTCTGGTCGCACTTGTCCAGCACCGTCTTCCTGTCCTCTGGGCTGATTTTATCCTTCAAGCTGTCGTCCTGCACGCTGCTCTTCAGGCTGAAGGCCAAGGCCTCCAGGGAGTTCTTGGCAGCGATTTTGTCCCTCTGCTCCTCGTCCTCGGCCTTGTACTTGTCAGCCTCCTGCACCATCCTCTCGATGTCCTCTTTGCTCAGGCGGCCCTTGTCGTTGGTGATGGTGATCTTGTTCTCCTTGCCGGTGCTTTTGTCCGCCGCCGACACGTTCAAGATGCCGTTGGCGTCGATGTCGAAGGTGACCTCGATCTGAGGGACCCCTCGTGGAGCAGGTGGGATTCCCGTCAGCTCAAACTTGCCCAGCAGGTTGTTGTCCTTGGTCATGGCTCTCTCGCCTTCGTAGACCTGGATCAGGACCCCGGGCTGGTTGTCGGCGTAGGTGCTGAACACCTGGGTCTGTTTGGTGGGGATGGTGGTGTTGCGTTTGATCAGGGCCGTCATGACTCCTCCGGCCGTCTCGATGCCCAGGGACAGAGGCGCCACGTCCAGCAGCAGCAGGTCCTGAACGTTGCCCGAGGTGTCGCCCGACAGGATGGCGGCCTGCACGGCGGCGCCGTAAGCCACCGCCTCGTCCGGGTTGATGCTCTTGTTCAGCTCCCGGCCGTTGAAGAAGTCCTGCAGGAGCTTCTGGATTTTGGGGATCCGGGTGGAGCCTCCCACCAGGACCACGTCGTGGATCTGCCCCTTGTCCATCTTGGCGTCCCTCAGGGCTTTCTCCACCGGCTCCAGCGTTCCCCGGAACAGGTCGGAGCACAGCTCCTCGAAGCGAGCTCTGGTGATGGCGGTGTAGAAGTCCACGCCCTCAAACAGAGAGTCGATCTCCACGCTGGCCTGGGAGCTGGAGGACAGGGTCCTCTTGGCCCTCTCGCAAGCTGTGCGCAGCCTCCTCAAGGCTCTCTTGTTCTGGCTGATGTCCTTCTTGTGTTTCCTCTTGAACTCCTCCACAAAGTGGTTGACCATGCGGTTGTCAAAGTCCTCCCCGCCCAGGTGAGTGTCTCCGGCCGTGGCCTTCACCTCAAAGATGCCGTCTTCGATGGTCAGGACGGACACGTCGAAGGTGCCTCCTCCCAGGTCAAAGATCAGCACGTTCCTCTCTCCCGACTTGCCCTTGTCCAGACCGTAGGCGATGGCGGCCGCCGTGGGCTCGTTGATGATCCTCTGGACGTTGAGCCCCGCGATGACGCCGGCGTCTTTGGTGGCCTGTCGCTGGGAGTCGTTGAAGTACGCCGGCACTGTGATGACGGCGTTGGACACCTTTTGGCCCAGGTAGGCCTCGGCGATCTCCTTCATCTTCACCAGGACCATGGAGGAGATCTCCTCGGGGAAGAAGCTCTTGTTCTCTCCTTTGTACTCCACCTGGATTTTGGGCTTCCCTCCTTCTGAAACCACCTTGAAGGGCCAGTGCTTCATGTCGGCCTGCACCACCGGCTCATCGAACCTCCGCCCGATCAGCCTCTTGGCGTCAAACACCGTGTTGCTGGGGTTCAGAGCCACCTGGTTCTTGGCCGCGTCTCCGATCAGCCTCTCCGTGTCGGTGAAGGCCACGTAGCTGGGGGTGGTCCTGTTGCCCTGGTCGTTGGCGATGATTTCCACTTTTCCGTGCTGGAAAACGCCCACGCAGGAGTAGGTGGTGCCCAGGTCGATGCCGATGGCCACGTTCTTTGCTGCAGACATCTTTGCTGGAGGACTCTGTGCTGGAAAGACGCGCAGACACAGATGGGAGGAAACGTTACAAACAGGAACTTCTCCAGCAGCTCGGACAGCTTCTGATGCTTCCACAGAGTCTAGAAACAAGCCAGTCCCAGCGTCAGAGCTCGGACTTCATCTACAAGGAGGATTCAGTCACTTCTGGCTCTCACTCATCTGCTCTGCTCTCTCATCTTCAAAGGATCACATCAGGGCTTCCCTTTTCTACTTCCATCTACTAAACAGCTCCAAAGCTTTGGTCCTTCACACTAAAGAAAGTTTACTGTCATTGTAAAACGCTGCTCATCAAAGTCTCCCCTTTTCTCCGGATCAAAGCTTTTCCTCCACTTTCCCGCCTTTCCTCTAGAAAGAATGACAGAAATCCTTACCGTAGAGTGTTGATGGAGTGATCTGTGAAGAGGAAGGATCTTCTCTTCTTCTCTGGATCTTCTCTGCGCTCTGATCTCTTTCTCTAACTGGCTCTGCTCTCGGATCAGCCGCTTTATATCAGCGGAGCTCACAGCCTGGAGGCTTCGAGACGCTTCACGAACCAAACGGTCAAGTCGGAGGGAGACTCGGGAGCGGCTTCCGGTTTGGCCCTTCACAATAAGATGTTTCCGGTTGGGCGGGCCTTTCCGTCAGTAAGCCTCGACATTCAGGAGTCTTATTGTGAAACTGGATCGGGACCACGTGACGCAGCTTGACGGGAACTTTCTGGAATCGACGAGAGAAGAGAAGAAGCTTCACGATCACCGACATTCTAAACTTTATTACATAAAAGTTTAATATTAACACTATTCTTGGGCACGAGCAGATAAACATTAAAATTATTACTTTTGTGCTTCTCAAAATGATCTTCAAAAACAAAATAAGGCAGAAAACTAAAACAAAGAAAATACTGGCTTAAATATGACTAATATCTTTATGTCTTATAATATATATATATATGAAATACTTTGGTTTTATAAAGCGTTAATATATTTATTATGTGATAAATATGTATTTTTGTATAGGCCTACACATTTATATTATCAACATGTTCTTAAATTGATTTACATCTACATAGAAAACATACAATAATACAATAAAGACACGATAATAGGTTTCTTTAAATAATTAACCATATTATGCAATAATGTGTATTGTATAATGTAATTTTATTTGATTTATTTAATCACTGACTGTCAACAATACAACAAAATCTCACAGATTTATCAAACTTATTACAGAAATAATGAAATGAATTGATTAAAACCAAAGTAAAATGAACATAAATGTAAAATGAAAACATTTGTGTGTCATAATAATAATTAGATCTTATTATCCCTGAATCTTATTGGTGCTTTTTATTCAGGGATAATAAGATCTAATTCTACACAACGGATATGAG
>NC_050528.1:2790393-2798512 GCF_002922805.2 Oryzias melastigma
AAAGTTGATGAACGAAAGATGTGCAGCGTTGGTAGATTTACACAAAAAAATAATTTTTTACTTTGTTAAAACTTTAAATTAAAGCCATTTTTGAATTTTGTTTAAAATACATCACGGTTTGTTTCTGTCATGATTCAAGCGTCAAGTCAAGTAGGCTTTTATTTGTCAAATATGCTGAGTACAGGGCATACAAAGCAAGTAAGTCAAACTCTGCTTGATTTTAGTTTATAATCACTATATTTAATAAACCTATTAAATCTATAGTCATGATATCCATGAGACATTTTTTTTCCTTTTGCATTTATGTTAATTGTTCTTTTTTATGTCTGTTTTTATTCAACGCATTTGATTAAGTCTATAATGAGTTTGATTAATCTGGGTGATTTTGTTGTATTGTGGACAATCAATGTTTAAATAAGCCAATCAACAGTATTATATAGTGTGGTTTATTGTTTAAAAAACGTATTATTACGTCTTTATTTTATTATTGTAGCTGTAAGACAATTTAAGAACATGTAGGTAATACGTGTACGAACAGACAAAATATATATTTATCACATGTTCTGTGTATAAATGCTTCATAAAACCAAGAGGCTGAGAGTATAATTTATGTCTTTAAAGACAAAGATGAGATTGGTCTCATTTTAACCGTTTCTTTCTATTTGTTTTTGTTTTCTGCCTTACTTTGTTTTGCTCTCAAAGATAATTTTAAGAAACACTTTTTCTTTTTTTTAAATTAACTTTTCATGCAACTCTGCTCTGTTTTTCTGTTTTTCTTTTCAGCGTTGATACCTACATTTAATAATTTTATTACTTTACTTGTTTTTAGGGTTATATTTTTATCTATCAGAGTTCTTAGTGTTTATTGTACATCGCCTTGTAACAGTTTTGGCTGTGTTAAAGAACTTTATAAATAAAGTTTATTTGGTTTGAAATTTTAAAATGTTCCACAAACACATCAATAATATTTCATGTTTACCTGCTCGTGAAAAAGAATAGTGTTAATATTAGATATAATTTATATTATAATATTATTTTACGTAATAAAGTTTAGAATGTCGGTGATCGTGAAGCTTCTTTTCTTCTCTCGTCGATTCCAGAAAGTTCCCGTCAAGCTACGTCACGTGGTCCCGATCCAGTTTCACAATAAGACTCCTGAATGTCGAGGCTCATTGACGGAAAGGCCCGCCCAACCGGAAACGTCTTATTGTGAAGGGCCAAACCGGAAGCCGCTCCCGAGTCTCCCTCCGACTTGACCGTTTGGTTCGTGAAGCGTCTCGAAGCCTCCAGGCTGTGAGCTCCGCTGATATAAAGCGGCTGATCCGAGAGCAGAGCCAGTTAGAGAAAGAGATCAGAGCGCAGAGAAGATCCAGAGAAGAAGAGAAGATCCTTCCTCTTCACAGATCACTCCATCAACACTCTACGGTAAGGATTTCTGTCATTCTTTCTAGAGGAAAGGCGGGAAAGTGGAGGAAAAGCTTTGATCGGGAGAAAAGGGGAGACTTTGATCAGCAGCGTTTTACAATGACAGTAAACTTTCTTTAGTGTGAAGGACCAAAGCTTTGGAGCTGTTTAGTAGATGGAAGTAGAAAAGTGAAGCCCTGATGTGATCCTTTGAAGATGAGAGAGCAGAGCAGATGAGTGAGAGCCAGAAGTGACTGAATCCTCCTTGTAGATGAAGTCCGAGCTCTGACGCTGGGACTGGCTTGTTTCTAGACTCTGTGGAAGCATCAGAAGCTGTCCGAGCTGCTGGAGAAGTTCCTGTTTGTAACGTTTCCTCCCATCTGTGTCTGCGCGTCTTTCCAGCACAGAGTCCTCCAGCAAAGATGTCTGCAGCAAAGAACGTGGCCATCGGCATCGACCTGGGCACCACCTACTCCTGCGTGGGCGTTTTCCAGCACGGAAAAGTGGAAATCATCGCCAACGACCAGGGCAACAGGACCACCCCCAGCTACGTGGCCTTCACCGACACGGAGAGGCTGATCGGAGACGCGGCCAAGAACCAGGTGGCTCTGAACCCCAGCAACACGGTGTTTGACGCCAAGAGGCTGATCGGGCGGAGGTTCGATGAGCCGGTGGTGCAGGCCGACATGAAGCACTGGCCCTTCAAGGTGGTTTCAGAAGGAGGGAAGCCCAAAATCCAGGTGGAGTACAAAGGAGAGAACAAGAGCTTCTTCCCCGAGGAGATCTCCTCCATGGTCCTGGTGAAGATGAAGGAGATCGCCGAGGCCTACCTGGGCCAAAAGGTGTCCAACGCCGTCATCACAGTGCCGGCGTACTTCAACGACTCCCAGCGACAGGCCACCAAAGACGCCGGCGTCATCGCGGGGCTCAACGTCCAGAGGATCATCAACGAGCCCACGGCGGCCGCCATCGCCTACGGTCTGGACAAGGGCAAGTCGGGAGAGAGGAACGTGCTGATCTTTGACCTGGGAGGAGGCACCTTCGACGTGTCCGTCCTGACCATCGAAGACGGCATCTTTGAGGTGAAGGCCACGGCCGGAGACACTCACCTGGGCGGGGAGGACTTTGACAACCGCATGGTCAACCACTTTGTGGAGGAGTTCAAGAGGAAACACAAGAAGGACATCAGCCAGAACAAGAGAGCCTTGAGGAGGCTGCGCACAGCTTGCGAGAGGGCCAAGAGGACCCTGTCCTCCAGCTCCCAGGCCAGCGTGGAGATCGACTCTCTGTTTGAGGGCGTGGACTTCTACACCGCCATCACCAGAGCTCGCTTCGAGGAGCTGTGCTCCGACCTGTTCCGGGGAACGCTGGAGCCGGTGGAGAAAGCCCTGAGGGACGCCAAGATGGACAAGGGGCAGATCCACGACGTGGTCCTGGTGGGAGGCTCCACCCGGATCCCCAAAATCCAGAAGCTCCTGCAGGACTTCTTCAACGGCCGGGAGCTGAACAAGAGCATCAACCCGGACGAGGCGGTGGCTTACGGCGCCGCCGTGCAGGCCGCCATCCTGTCGGGCGACACCTCGGGCAACGTTCAGGACCTGCTGCTGCTGGACGTGGCGCCTCTGTCCCTGGGCATCGAGACGGCCGGAGGAGTCATGACGGCCCTGATCAAACGCAACACCACCATCCCCACCAAACAGACCCAGGTGTTCAGCACCTACGCCGACAACCAGCCCGGGGTCCTGATCCAGGTCTACGAAGGCGAGAGAGCCATGACCAAGGACAACAACCTGCTGGGCAAGTTTGAGCTGACGGGAATCCCACCTGCTCCACGAGGGGTCCCTCAGATCGAGGTCACCTTCGACATCGACGCCAACGGCATCTTGAACGTGTCGGCGGCGGACAAAAGCACCGGCAAGGAGAACAAGATCACCATCACCAACGACAAGGGCCGCCTGAGCAAAGAGGACATCGAGAGGATGGTGCAGGAGGCTGACAAGTACAAGGCCGAGGACGAGGAGCAGAGGGACAAAATCGCTGCCAAGAACTCCCTGGAGGCCTTGGCCTTCAACCTGAAGAGCAGCGTGCAGGACGACAGCTTGAAGGACAAAATCAGCCCGGAGGACAGGAAGACGGTGCTGGACAAGTGCGACCAGACCATCGCCTGGCTGGAGAACAACCAGCTGGCCGACAAAGACGAGTACCAGCACAAGCAGAGAGAGCTGGAGAAGGTGTGCAACCCCATCATCAGCAAGCTGTATCAGGGAGGGATGCCCAGCACTTCCTGCAGAGAGCAGGCGCGGGACCACAGCCAGGGGCCCACTATTGAGGAGGTGGACTGAAGGGGCCCTCGGTCTGGACTCTGGCCAGAAACCTGCCTGCTGGAAGAGCCGCACGTTTGACACGTGTGACTGGAAAGACCTGGAAATGGAACCATTGTTCAGAGTCAGACTGGACTCCCACTTTGCTCTGCTGGACTTTGAAGAAAACAGGAACTGAAATGTTTGAGGACAGAATTCAGATCTGTCACACACAAACACATGTGGAACCTCAGATCAACTTTTATTGTATTTATTTAAGTGTGAAATAAAAAAATATTTTTGTAATAAAAAGACAAAAATCCTTTTCTTTGTCTTTAGTCTGCATTCAGAGAACACCACTAGAGATGAAATCTGTCCTCACAGTTGATGTGGACTCTCTCCGGTTCAACAGTAATTTTCTCTAAACATGAATTTAAATGTTTTTGTTTCCGGTCCTGAAGTGATTTAAATCTGTTTCTGAGATTATCTTTAGTTCCTTGTTTACGATTTAAACGTATTTGTTAAGCTGCAGTTTTGACCATATATGTTTTCATGACAACAGTTTGACGGAAACAGTCACGCCATCATCTGTGGACGCCAAACAAACCTAGAGACAGAGGTGGACAACGCTTCGAAAGGTTTTCTAGACATAGTTTGTCACGGTGGAATAAGAATTATTCAACTCGTCAATTCAAAAACACATTTTCCAAAGGGGTGTGAACTAGAGGTTTACTACGACAGAGTATTAGGGCCACCAAAAAAGTAATACCACGAGTTTTTTTCTCATAAAATTACGACTTTAAATCTCATAGATTTATGAGATTAAAAGTCATAAATGTAGCCTGTAACTTTTAAAGTCATAAATATACGACTTTATTCTCATAATTTAGCAGTTATGACTTTTTTCTCGTAAATTTACGAGATTTAGCCGTAATTTTAAAAATAAAATTTTCTTTATAAACTGGCCCCAATACTCCGTCACAGTTTACAAAATGCAAAAAGTGAAATGAAAAATATCTTATGTGATTAATTCCTAAAACAAAGATTCAGAGAAACTGAACAATGTGAAGAGAGTTCAGCAGATTTTAAACATTCAGGTCAGTGAGCTTCAGTATTACATTTATCACTCATCTGGACATTGATCCTCTGTGAGATCAAGAGAAATCTTTATTTGGATTCATATATCAACAATAGTGTATTTAGAAAACAGTACACATTACCTGGAAAACCTTCTGGTCCTCCATGATAAACCGTCCTGCGGGTGGCGCCAAAGGAAAACCAATCTGACTTAAAGCAGTTTCCCACTTTATGGCACCAGTAAATGCGTCTTTGCTCCTGCAGGGTCCAAACAACAAGACAAGACCATAAACTTTATTCATCCCAAGGGAAAGTGGTGGTAGAGACGCATCCACAGACCAGTTTCCCAGAAGGGGGCAGCAGCCGCTTAGATCAGGCGGCTCTAATGAGGAAACATAAAGTTGCTGGTTCAGCGTTTTCTGGGACTGTCTGTTTCTCTGCAGCACAGACGGTTCTGGGACTCCAATGTTCACATTCTCTGAGGAGTTTCTGTGACTGCACGTTGATGTCTCTTTAATCATCTAGAAGTTGGTTTTGATGGATTTTAGTCTGGACCTAAAGACTGGACCCAAAGTGCTGAAGCTGACATCAGTATCATTGGTTGGAACCAATAGTTCTAACACCTTTTCATCGGTGTATAATGAGGTTCTGCTTTAATAAAGTTTATGAAAACTTTCATGGAAACACAATAACAATTACATTTAAAATGGATGTAAAAATGTTAGACAACTCGTTCAACAAGTTTGTGTGCCAAGATAGTCAATGGAATGAAGATTATTAGTTGTACAAACAGTTACTAATTAGCCTGGACAAGTTTAGATCATTTTGACAGACATGATAAAACAAATGAATAATGTAAGTGATACATGTGTAGAGATTTGTACTTCAATTACTTTGTGAGGTTGCACTAATTGTTGTGAGAAGTTCAATTCTGTTGTGAGAAACGCACAGAAACGATGGAGACAGACTGTAAGTCAATGAAGATTCCAGCAGCAGATTTCTTTTCATGATTTCCTCCACTGCATCAGTGGTAGACGTTTTGGTTGATCTGTTTTCTCTGAAACCATATTAGTTTTTATTTATGTATTTAAGTTTATCAATGAATTTAGCTCATCTGTCACTGAAAATCTTCTCTAGAATTTTAGAGAATTGTGGAAGGAGAGACTTGGGTCTGTAGTTTGTAAACAGGTGTTTGTCTCCACTCTTATTACAGGAATCACTTTAGCGATTTTCACTGGTGGTCGTCTTCACAGCAACGTTCCCAGAGGTCTCCAGAAAGCTTCTGTAGTTTCCTCACCTGTGAGAGTTTGTTCTTTCAAACCAGAATCTGCTTCCTCTAAGAATTAAAAAAGGGTTTCCTTCTAGTTTTGCTCTGAACAAACATGTGAAAAGCTTTTTCTTTTTAATGATTTCTTGCCTCGTCATCCTGATCATGACATTACAGATCTTCAGGAACCAGATCTACCAGTTAGAACACAGACATAAACTTGTCATTCTGACACGGCTGACCAGAGGAATGCAGATATGAACTGACAGATCCGATAAGAAACGACTGGTGTTTAATCGTTCAAACATCATGAAGCTTGTCGCACAGGCCCAACACGTCTCAGGTGGAGTACTTCCTGTTATGAGCCGCGCCGACATTCTGTTCCAAAAACATAATCGGAAAAGAAATGCAGTTTAAATCTTAATTTGCTTTATTTTCTGTTCTCCAACACCAGAACGAAACCAGGTAAACACCAAAAACACCATTTCATTCAGAGCGGGGCTTTAAGAGAGAAAAGGACGCTCCACCACATCAACACATTTAACGCAGAGACTCAGGAATCTGAACTTCAGCTTTCCAGAAAAAGGCAAACCAACCAGAAGATTCTTTGATTCAGTTTAACAACAGACTTAAATCCCAGTTTTTATCAGCAGGAACTCGGTTAATCCTGATGTTCAAAGGAGAGGATGGAGCATAAAGTACGGAAAACGAGACGGAGGTAGAAGAAAATTCTTTTGTGGATGTGCCAGCCAGGCCTGGGCGTGTTGGCGTGGACGTAGATGGTGGGCGTGTTGGCGGGGACGTAGATGGTGGGCGTGGTGCTGAGGGTGGTGGGGACGCCGATGCCGCTGGTGGCTGACGGCAGGAACGGTCCCACCGTCAGAACCAGGAAGTCCTGGAAGTGGCTGAGCTTTTCAAACTCCATCACAGCAGCGGCTCGTCTTCTCCTCAGGGAGCGGCGCACAAACGACATGACGGCGGCCTGAAACCAGGAGCCGTCCTGCCGGCACATGAGCGGGCCTCCAGAGTCGCCCTGAACGCACAGAAGGAAACCGTTCGGTTTTACTACAAGCGGGAAAGTGGAACCGCAGACAGCAAAGACAAACCAAAAGTTCTCTTCTTTGTTTAGGACATGAGACAGTTTTCTTTATTAGAAAGAGGGGAAAAAAACTAACTGTATATAGAGCTGGACTGAGTGACCCCGCCCCCTGGAGTTCCAAACAGGAAGTTCCCAAAATCCCATGGACTTCAATGTAGAAACAACCAGCTGTTATCAGTCATTCTGTTGGTCAGAATAACCACTCGAGCTCTAATAACTTTTCAACATCTTCTTGATAATCCTCTTATCATCGCACAGCTTCTATAGTTAACATTAGAAACTGACCAATCAGAGGCCTCAGTAAAAGTGGGTGGAGCCTGCTGGCCCCACCTGCAACGTGTGGCAGTGGAATTCTATTTCCTAAAACTGGACCCTGATGGCAGCAGGTAAAGTGAAAATCGAGATTGTTGATGCTCAGATCCTTTCCTGCTGAAACACTAAAATGACTCGGTTCAAGACGGACCCAGAATCTTTTCTAGACAAATAACACTCGTTTTATTTTATTTGGTTTTGCTCGTTTTCTGAGGTTCTTCACGCTGAATCCTGGAGAAGCTGGATCCGGTTATTCAAAACACTCCTAGCATTCCTGCCTGGCGTAATCATTTAGCAACATGCTAAAATATTGGAACAATTCGATTTCTTTCCTGTTTTTTAGACTAATTCTGAGTTTAGATAATATGTTTCCATTATATTAGCTATTTTTGCTCATTTAGAAAATGTCCAGTTTTTTTAGGGCTAATTTAGATTTTGGCTAATACTCTAACATTATGCTAGCAGCTTTTTTACACTAATTAAATGTTTCCATTTTTAGCACAGTGTTTTTGACTAATTTAAAATTTTTACAGTTTTAAGCTAATTTCTGGTTTAGCTGATATTTTAACAATATGTTAGCTGTTTTGGCTAATTTAGACGTTTTCTATTTTTTAAGGCAATGTTGGAGTTTAGCTAATATTTGAAGAATTTGCCAGCTTT
>NC_050528.1:2798613-2803215 GCF_002922805.2 Oryzias melastigma
TTTAGCTGGGTATCAGTTTCATCAATTTCAGCTATCAGCTCTAGTGCCTTCAGCAGCCACGTCCAGCTCACAGCATTCACTGTAGCACTAATGCTATATTTCTAGTTCTTGTCCCCCTCAGTTAGTTTGAATGGAATCTCCCGTATTTGTGATACTGTGTTGTGTCCACTAAGAGGAGGAGTCACTAAAGCTTTGGGCTTTTCCCGCTCCACAGTCAGAGTCTTCACTGTTTGGGCATTTAGATGATGGAACTTGACCTTCAGCTTGTTCTGGAATGTCCATCAATGCGTTTGTCACCATCATATAAGGCACCAACAACCACACTTTGGACCATTTACTGGATGCAACTTTCAGATCAGGACTACACCACGTTGATCACATATTTAATCTACTCCAGATTTTCAGTGGTTCTAATTTCAGACTAAAACACAGAGCCTGGATCACAGAAGGAGCAGAACCGTTCCTGCGGTCAACACAACAGTTCTGAGAAACCCTGAATTGTCAAACCAGACTTTGTTTTATTTTACCTCTGCCAGTGGAAAGAGCGTGGTGCAGATGCTGTCTGCAGAAGTTGGTCCGGTACATTCTACCACTGAGGTTCGGACCTGCTGCAGAACTTCTTCTTCTAAATGTTTGGTAGAAACAGAGAAAGTGTTCAATGAAGGCCGTTAGCATGCTTTCCACTGGGATGTGGACTCACCTCCTCCACGTCCAGAACTCCAGCCTGCAGCCCAGCATGTTGCTCCCACAGGAAAGGTTCTTCCATCGTCCAGACAGATGGGCTGGATGTAATCAGTCAGGGGGGGCTGGCCGGAGAGCTTCAGAACCGCCACATTGGACCCCGTCTGGTTGCTCAGAGTGATAGTCGTCACATTCAGTGACACCTCAAAGGGGTTTGATCCATTCTGCTTCAGACGACCCAACACAACCGTCCACTCCGACGCCACAGGAGAGCTGTGGAAGACAGGACGGATTCAACCGGGACTGACCAGAACTGGAACCGGGTCTAAAGCAGATGAAACCCTTTCAGCTATCTTTGAGCTAGTTCTTGATGGGAAAGGATGCGTACTTCTACACGGTTTCATTGAAGGTCCAAAGCACCTGACAGTTACAGTCCCATTCACACTGATGCTATGCAAACACAAGCACAGCACCAGGACTCTGACTCGGACACCCGAGCAGCGAAACCAGGGTTGCCAGATAGAGTCATGGTTTTCCAGCAAAAAAAAATCCTCTAAAAGCTGTCAGACCCCAGAGACGTTAATCAGTGAGGAAGTAGCCAGAACCAGCAGCATTCATCATCCATTGTTACTTCTTGTTTTGATTGAAAGTCAAACGTTGCTACAAGAACCTGTTAAAAACCCAAAGCACCGTTTTCACTGGAGCAGGTCTTTGGAGTGTCAGTTCATCCTGGTAGGAGGATCTGCTTCGTCTGCTTTTCACTGCTTCCTGACAGCTGGAGTTCAGCTCTAACTCAATCCCATTTGGACTTCCTCTTTGATGTTACTCACCTTGAGAAGCAGTCAGCATTGCTGAGCACAGAGTCCAGAGAAACGAGCGTCCCTCCACACACGTGCTGCCCGTTCTTCTGGAGACTCGCCATCCACGGCCACTGACCTGCAGATACCACTGAACTGCCGTCAAAGACGGGGGAGTTCAGGACGGCCCGTCCACAGACAGCTGGAGGAAAGACAATCATTAGTCATTAGCACAGTAAGAACTCATTCAGATATACAACATGGACATCTTTGATACTAACAACAGAAAATGATTCCACATGTGTACACAGTATTTTTAATAAATCAGTTCCTGTACATGTAATTTACATGTTTTAGTTTATATTTTTACATTAACCAGAGTTGAAAAATGACTAGAAATGATTTGTAATCTCCCAGAAAAAATGGTTACCTTTGGGTGTGGTGGTTGCTGGTGGGCTTGTAGTTGTAGTTTGATGTACATCAGGCGTTGTAGTGGTGGTACTACTGGTAGTGCCGTTTGTAATTGGTGGCTCTCCAGAACACGACCCACTGAGGTCAGTTTTGTTGCAGTTGAAGACGATGAAGCCCGTCTGGTTGCTGGTGATTTGGGTATCGATCCAGGTCTGGTACTCGGACACTCTTGCGTAGACTCCTGGGAAATTAGGTAGAGCACAACCTCGTCCAAAGCTCACAATTCCTGCCAGGATCCAGCGTCCACTCTGCTCACTCACCAGCGGACCGCCGGAGTCTCCCTGCACACAGCACACATGTCGGTTATTTTTTCATTTCTGTGTCATTCCCGGGATAGCAACAAGCCAACATGTCTGCAGTGTCATGGCTCTTTTTGGGCGCCCCCTCCTGGTCAGACAGCTGCATAATGACTTCCTGCGATGGCATCCAGCTGTCATTCCCTCTAGATCACAAGTGTCAGACTCCAGACCTCGTGGGTCGGCATTCTGATGTTTTTTTCAGAAATCCCGTCTTATCTGCTGCTAATTACCTGGATCTGGTGTGTTTAGCCAATAAAGAGCTTCAGTGGGAGGTTAGTTGAGAAACATATAGAACGTCGACCCTCCAGGCCTGGAGTTTGACACTTTTGCTCTAGACCTCCAACCTTCCTCTGGAGGAGCAGCTCAATCTGCAGCTTCAATGATGGATCTACACTGCCTGTCAACGTTCACGTGTTCAGGGGGGAAATGAAAAATGTGTATGACATGCTTGCATCTGTCTACAACGGTCTATAAAAGTCTACAACAGACTAAAAACCTCTGCAACAGTCTACAAAAGTCTACAATAGTCTACAAAGTCACCACGCTCTACAACGGTCTACAACGGTCTACAACAGTTAACAACGGTCTGCAAAAATCTACACTACTACAAAAGTCTACACTGCTCCACAACGATCTACAGCATTCTACAAAAGTCTATAAAAGTACAAAAGTCGACAAGGTTCTACAACTGTCTACAACGGTTTACAATTATCCATAATAGTCGTAAATGGTCTACAACAGTCTACAGTAGTCCACAACAGTCTAAAAAGGCTGCAATGGACTACAAAAGTCTACAACTGTCTACAACAGTCTACAACAGTACAACAGTCTACATCGATCTACAACAGTCTAAAATGTTCCACAACATTCTCTTGTTCTGAAATGATCCACCTATTTCAAGTTGTCCATATTGTTGGGAGATGAACGGACTCACGGATCTCTTCCAGATAACATCTACATAGGATCTGGTCAACCTGTGTGCTCCTGTCCTCACTCACGTAGTCCACCAAGAGCTTGCAAGTCCTCCTTTGTCCTCTCGTGTAATTCTTCTTTAAGGATCAGAAGAACTGAACATTTCTATTCACCTCATCAGCTTCTTTAGAAGTTGTCCGAAAGTCATTTTAACTTTTAAGGACCTTTTTTTTCAGGAGAAATTAAGAGTCTTTTGAGAGATTTTAAGGGACATCTTGGTGGTTGAGACTCACCTGACAGGAATCTTTCCCTCCATCTGTCAGACCGGCACAGATCATGTTGTTGGTGATCGAACCATAAGAAGCGTTACACTGACTGTTGGACACGATGGGAACACTGACTTCCTGCAGGGTTGAAGACACAGAACCTGAACAAGAAGAGAACAATGAAGTCAAGAACCTTCAGAAATGCAGCAGCTGAGCAAAAACTCAATAAGTTTAGTTTCTATCAAAGATGGAACCCTAATAAAATCAACAGTTTATGGGGTGACAGAGTTACAAGTTGAATCCCTGACCTCCGGATGAAAGAGTCCCAAAGCCGGTGACCCAGGCAGTGGTCCCGCCGGGGAAGTCACTGCCCGCTGCCGCCAAACAAACGGGGCTGATGTAGTCGTTGAAGGTCACAGACGAGGACAGCTTCACCAGAGAAACGTCGTTGTCCTGAGATTGGCTGTTGTAGTTTGGATGTACAATAATCTGGGACACACTCCGGCTCACGGAGTTCGGACTGTTGTTTATCGAAGTCTCTCCCAGGTTAACAACCACACCTGTGGTGTTGGTGCTGAAAAAACAAACATGTTTACATGTAAATAAAAGCTGCAGACAGGTGAGGTCATGTGACCAGAGCAGAGCCCACCTGCTGAAACAGTGAGCGGCGCTCAGGATCCACTGGTTGTTGATCAGAGACCCCCCACAGAGAGCCGTCCCCCCGGTCACCGGGATCAGCAGCCTGGCCTGCCAGGGCCATGACCCCGCAGTGGCGGCCTGGCCGCCAACGATCCTGGTCTCTGCCTTGGTGTTGAGGGCAGCTTGGCCACAGACTGCAGGAGACAGAAGATGTTTCCGTTCTGCTTCATTTAAATAGAACAAATATATAATTTAGAAAACAGTTTTAAACTCTAAATTATCCATTGTAAAAATAAAAGAAATATTACAATTTGAAAAAAAATGTGATTTGAAAAACATTTATTTTAAATGTGTACTGTAAATGCAAAGAAATGCAGAAAAAAAGACATTTTTGAAACTTTTTTGAGATTTATTTTTATTTTGTTTTCTTAATAAATTTTTGGTTTTGTTGATAAAAAGAATTTTAAAAATGAATTTATGACTATTTTTTTTAATTTAGTTTTTCTTCAGCTTCCCTGTAAATTGTTTTAGGACTAC
>NC_050528.1:2803315-2817319 GCF_002922805.2 Oryzias melastigma
CGTCATGAATCTACGACGATCAGACGATGACCGGCACGTCTCCGCCGTTTGCCTGATCGGAAACGTCGTCTTAAACTGTTGATCTAAACTCTGAAGTTGGAGCAGAAAGTTTGCAGTGAGTCAGACGGCGGGACCGCGGTGGCATTGGAGCTGCAGTTCAGCGTCCTTCTCCACACAAAGCGCCGTGTTTGTTCCTTCCTCCCAACAAAAGGACAAAACCAAAGCGGCTTACATCATCAGTCAGACCTTGACTACTCCACGCTCAAACGTAGGTGTGAACAAAACAAGAGCTACTAAAGAGCCAGCGCTAATGTGGAGTGAAAGAGGAGCTTCAATGAGGAGGGAAATTAAAAAATACTTGAGAGGAGAAAGAAAGCGCTGCAGGTTTCGTCTCTGTGAATGTGGCTGCAAGAGAAAGGATGGAGTCAAACTCAGAAGGCAAATGTCGCGGAGGATTTACAGTGACGGTTCAAGGAGGATCTTTGTGTCTCATCGCAAAGTTCCTGTCAAAGCAAATCAGCAGAAATTTACTTTAAATGCATCTTTACTCAAGCAGCTGAAAACTACATAAATGAATAATTAAAAGGTCAAAATCTCCAATAAACGTAACCTTTAGTAGTCCGAGCCCCTTTGAGTATCAACTCTACTTCACAATTTGGTCTAATAATTAACAACTTGTCACATTGTTTTAAATTTGTTTTTAGATATATCTTTAATTTTATTACACAATAATTCCACAATGAACCTGGTAATCAAAAAACGTCAATTCTAAGTAATATTTTGCCATTTTTTAAAACTCCAAAAAATCATAAAATAGTACGACAGAGTTTAAGGGACACAAAAAAGGTAATAATACAAGTTTTTTTTCTCGGAAATTTATGGGAAAAAAGTAATACATTTATCCCATGACTATTTAAGTCATAAATATACAACTTTATTTTTTTTATTTACCAGTCAATACTTTTTTCTCATAAATTTATGACTTTGATCCTTTAAATGTATCACTTTTAATCTCGTAAATTTACAATTTTTGATCTAGTAAATTTATGACTTTGATCCTTTAAATGTATAACTTTAATCTCGATTTTTGATCTAGTAAATTCATGACTTTGATTCTCGTGAATTTACGAAGAAGTCATCGTTTTAGCCTATGACTGTTCAAGTCATAAATATAAAACCTTATTCTCATTATTTAACAATTAAGACTTTTTTCTCGTAAATTTACTCGTAAAATAATCTTTTAAAAACAGCCGAGGCTCCTCTTAAAGTTCCAAAGATTTATTCTGAAGCGTATCACAATGATGTGTTTGCTTTAAACCAAAAGTTTCAAATCTAAAAACTTTATGAAACTTTCATGTTGAACTTTAAATAAAACAGGAATGTTGTTTCATTCCTGCGTCACTGTAAACTCAAAGGTGAATTCACAGATTAAAGTCTTAATACAAATACAAACACGTCCAGAAAAGTCTGACATGTATTTAACAACAATCCCTCGTTAGCATCATAATCATTTGGTTCCTGGATATTTCAGCATAAAAGTTCACAAATGTATTTAAACTCTAATAGACTTTAAAGTTGTATTATGTACTTTGTTTTGTACTTTACTTTATTTTGTAAGTTTGGGGCAAACATGCATCAAACCACTTCTGCTATAACATGTAATTAGCATCTACTTGGAAGCAAAAAGTGAACATTTATATTCATGGCTGTAAATAAAAAAAAAATAAAAACATCCCATTTTCCAGATGTATTTGAATATTATTGAAGGATAAATGGTACAGAGCCTTTGGAGCTTCTGTGGCTCGTTCACGACATTACTGCTTGTATGTTTCATAAACTTTATAGTTTTTTAAATATTGAGTAAGATATGCTTCAAAGGAAATTAATGAGAAATTCTTCAAATTTCAAAATTTTAAGTAGTTTAGCAACAAACCTCTAAATATATTCATGTTTTAATATTTTATAGTCATTTTCAAAAAGAATTGGAGTCTATCTAATGTTTTAGCAACATGCTAATGTTTTCGGTTAATATGGTTTAATGAGGATTTCTTAGGCTATGTTGGAGTTTAGCTAATATTTAAGCAATGAGCTAGCTTTTTTGGCTAATTTGGAATCGCCTGAAGTCTTTTTATGCTAATTTGGAGTATAGCTAATATTTTAGCAGCATGCTAGCTCGTTTGGCTTGTTACCTACTGAGGTTTATATAGGCTAATTTAGAGTTTAGCTTAATTTTAGCAACATGCTATTAGTTTGTCTAATTTGTTATCTAGGCCTACATGGTATTTTTAGGCTAATTTGGAGTTTAGCAACATGCTAACGTTTTGGCTAATTTAATTAACTGAGGAATTTTAAGCTATTTTGGAGTTTAGCTCGTTTTTAAGCAATAAGCTAGTGTTTCTGGCTACTTTGGCTACTAAGGATTTTTGGGCTAATTTGGAGTTTAGTTCATATTTAAGCAACACACTAAATACATTTGCAAAATTGAGATGTATTAGGGATTTTTAAACAATTTTACTATAAAATTTTCAGAAATTTAGGCCAACTTCAGCGCCATTTGCAATCTTTTAGCAACATTTTGCAAATAGCTTTTGCATTTTCAGCAAATCCCTGCAGCAATTAAAGTCAATTGGGTCAGTCATTGTGCACCGAAAACCTTCAGCATCTTCAGCGACTACTTTCAGCAAAAAGCATTCGCACTAGCATTATCACAGATAATGAAACTTTTCTAGTTATTTTTTTATTTAGGGTATTAGACAACTAAAACATGGAGCCACTGCATTGATGAGCAGCAAAATTTTGTAGCAAAAAGAGATCTGCAGATTTAGACGAACAATTGTCCGTGCATTTGTTTATTTCTAATATTATTATTAGAGGAAAACTTGATATCAGTTCAAAGGATGGATCTAAAGTGACAGATTAAAACCAAAAATCTTTTGCTGCCTCATAATTTCCGTCTCATCCCCTCCTGCAGCAGAACGCTCTCAGGTGTCAAGAGGAACCTTCCAGCTCTCACTGACATGATCCGTCCGCACAGACATGTCAGTGAGGCGTGGCAGAGCCCATCACACGCTCACGGCGGGAAGCAGGCGGTCGTAGTGGATGAGCAGCCGCTGACCGCCAGCCTGCAGCTGTGAGCTGAGCAGACGGCGGCACAAAGCGGCGAGCGGCCGTATAATCCTGATGCTCGGAGTGGATTCTGCTCTGCCTGAATGTCAAGAGTGACGAGGACAGAAGTGACTGTAACTTCTGTTGAAGCTGCTCCTGCTCTGATTGGTCACAGTCAAGGCCTCTGAAGGGGGTGTGGTCACGTGTGCTGTGTGTGTTCACACAGGGGGGTGGGGGTGGGGGGGTCTCACATCACGGATCTCCATGTGATGGGGGGTCCATGGATCCACGTTTCCTCAGTATTTCTCTCCTGATTAGATTCGTGATTTAATTTGTCACATTTTGATTAAATGTTTTTCATATTTATGATTCAAAACTATCTTTGTTCAGTTATGAAAAATGTTATTTTAAATTGAACAAAAATTTAACTTTTGTATGAAGTTCAATCAGGATCAAACTGAATGAAAAAACAGATTAAAAATGTTGAAAAGAAAAAATGTAAAATTTGAAAACAATTTAAAACCGGAAAGTATACATTGTAAGTTTGAAAAGAAAAAAATACTTTTAACATTTTAAATATGAAGAAAAAACTGAAATTTGGGGAAAAATATAAACCAAATGTGTTACCACATTTAAGAAATGTGTTTTTGTAACAGCTGCTTTTGACTTTTTGTTTCCAGAGTTGACCGTTGACTGTATAAGAAAGCTGGACTAATTGATTCCTCCCCTCATTCCAAACAGGAAGTACCTGCTGGCTCCAAGACGTCGTAATCCCATAGACTTCTATAGAGAGATAAACAGCTGTTATCAGTCATTCTGTTGGTCAGAAGAATCATCCTGGATCTGATGCTTTTTTAACATCTTCATGAAAATAACATTTTTTTTCCATGATATATATATTTGTAGTTAAAGTTATAAACTGACCAATCAGAGGCTTCAATAAAAGTAGGTGGAGCCTGCTGGCCTCCATAACCAACATTCAAAACATTTAACTGACAGAGTTTAATTAAGAGGAAGGGGTGTGGCCTTCCAACAACCTCTCTCCTGATTGGTGAGAGTGGTTACCATAGAAACAGTCATCAGACCATTGATGACTTCTGATCCAACATTGTTGCATCCAATAAAATGGCAGCTGAATTGACTTGGTTCTATGAAACAAACCATTTTGAGCTCCAGGACATGACTGACATCAGGTGACAGAGGTCATGGTGACATCATTTCCTCTCCAGAACAGCGTCTGTTGTTGGTGAACAGTAGTCATAATTCTGTCCTAAAGTTTGTCACATCAATACTTACACACTTTCATTATGAAATTAGACATTTTAACAGAAAATGAGTTATATAATTTGGAAAATACAAAATATTACTTTAGAGAATAAATGCAATAATTTGATGAAAAAAAGTTTGTTTTTCAAATCCTAGTTTGATTTAAAGGTGAAGTCATGTTTGCTTTAATTAATCAATTTGTATTCTACTCAATTCTAGTCTAGTATATTCTATTCAATTTGAATCTATAATAATCTATTCTATTCTATTATGATCTATTCTATTCTATTATGATCTATTCTGTTCTATTATGATCTATTTTGACTGTTATATTCTAATTTAATCTCTTCTAATCAAATCAAATATATTCTGTTCTATTCTATTCTGATCTATTCTATTCAAATATAGTTATAATCCAATCTGATCTATTCTATTCTATTCAAATCTAATCTGTTCCAACATAATCCAATCAAATTTGCTCTAATATGATCTATTTTAATCTTATCCGTTCTATTCTATTATCATCTATTCTATTCAATTATATTCTAATCTAAACTAATGTAATCTTATCTAATCTTATCTAATCTAATCTATTATTTTATTATCTATTTTAGTGTAATCTGATCTATTTCATTCTAATCAAATCTGATCTATTATATTCTATTTTAATCTAATCTAACCTAATCTATTCCAATAAAATCAAATCAAATTTATTCTATTATTATCTATTCTATTCTAATCTGATCTGTTTAACTCTATTCTAATGTAATCCAATCTAATTTACTCTGATCTATTCTATTCTTTTGTGATCCAATCTAATTTACTCTGATCTATTCTATTCTTTTGTGATCCAATCTAATTTAATCTGATCTATTCCATTCTAATCAAATCTGATCTGTTTCATTCTAATCTGATGTGGTATTTTGGTTTAAAACGGATTGTTTTTTGTTGTTTTTTATCACCATAACCATCCTGGTGTCTGTCGATAAAAGTTACATTAAAAAAATAAGTGAAGTTAAAGTTTTTACACGCCTTAAATCTAAACAGAGATATTAAAAATAGTTCAAATTTGTTGTAAAGTTGTAATGTTTTAGGACTGATTTACCTGTGCGACAAACCCCCCTAGTGGTTGTAGAGTGAACTGCATCCATTATTTTCGTTTTCACAGGTAACTCAACCTGGAAGTTTGTATCAAGTGTTGGAGAAATCCTCCGTGAAGAAGACCCGATCTTCAGGCTTTTCTCATGGCGGCCGATGGCGGTAATCAAACACAGGTGTGAGTCATTAGGAGGTGGCTAATTCGCACGTGGCGCTCTCCCAGCCACTGATTATGATGTTTATTATCATTTTCATTAAGTCTCATCAGCAGAATCACAGCATCGTTATTATTAGAGAGGATAAATGAGGCGTCAGCCGTTATTTGATAGTCCGGATCAGCAGCAGCACTCAAACACAACAGCGATCACACACCGATCTTTTCAACACCTTTTGGACTAAAAATGAAGATTTTTATCAAGAATGATTATTATAGGATTAAAATCCTCCTCCCTAATGTCTGCTATCGACAGTAAATCTCAGCTGGATGTTTCTTTGTCTGACGGCCTGTTAGATCAAGACGTCGCAGATGAAGCTCGCTGAGTAAAAATACATGAAATCCTTCATTTCCTTTCACCAGCCCAGCAGTAATTCACAAATTACCATTCATTAATTTAATTACACTCTGGCCAAACTCATGCGGGCTGCCCTCGGCCATCCTTAATTTAGCTGCTGGGAGTCTGCTGGATTCAGCTCATCTGTTGAATCCGGGCCGGAGTGACACAAACCCACCTAATCTCACCTCATTAACATTTTAGGTGACGAGGATGTCAAGGCCGTAATTAACAATGCATGAGCCCGGCTTATAGCTATATTAACATTTTACAACCAATAAATCACCTCCCCTAATCTGCAGTTCCTGCCTGAGCGCACGCTCCCCTCTTTACGTGCAGACGGGGGCTCTTTGGCTGGAGATGCTCTTTTTGCAAACAGAAGAATGTGATGTATAAATCTGTTCCCTGAAGCCCCTGGACGGGTTCTGTTATTCCGCGGGCCGTGGATCACGCCGTGGTTATGAGCGAACCATTCTGCGCACGTTTCCATCAGACTTTGCTTCACACATCCGTCTGGATCCGACGTGGTGACAAGCTCGTTTTAGGATTTTGTTTTTGTAAATATTTCTGTTGAAGTGTCTTACTTTTATTTGTTAAATTTCATACATTTTTTTTTATTCTTACTTTTGTCACATTCAAGTTCTTTCTGTGACCATTGTGAGTTTGTCTTACATTAACTAAAGGATACCAACATTATTTTGTAAAATCATTTCCTGGGATGTTTCAATTATAATTATATAGTTTTTAGTCAAAAATAAATAAAACAACATTGTCATTCTTAAGACATATGATTATAGGACATTATAGGATTAATTTCTTGTGTCTGATCCTTCAGCTTATTTTATTTCATGGATCATGTTTTGCTGACCCCTTTGGCCAGATCACCCTCACAATAAAGATCTTGATCTGAATGGATTTTTTCATCTGGTTACAAAAAGGTTTAGAAATATGTCAGAAGATAAAAGGGATTAAAAAATGAACAATACATAAAATGGTAGAATTTCCTTTGAATATGTGTTAGTAAAGAAGCTCAAATATAGATATTTATGCAGATTAAACATACAGATCCCAAACACTTCAAAATAAAAGTCCTCATTTCCTGTTTTTGTTAGTTCATTCTACAAACCACATTAACTGCTCATGTTAGTCTCATCAGTGTTGCATTCTGGGTCGCATGTTGTTTGTTTGTTGCTCTCACCCACATTCTGATGAATACACAACTCGAGGTCAGCCGTCTAACCTCAGGACACTCGCAGATTGTGGAGGCCAGCGACTGAACATCCAATTTCCCAACAAGCAGATAACCTCTCCACCTCCGGAGCGTCCGTCCCTCTGAGCACGCCGGTCAGACGGCCGCTCTTCACAACCGCAGAGGGACACGCTGACACGCAGGCGCTGCTCTCTCACCTTTGCAGATGCAATTCGGAGTTTTGAAACACATTTCTCACACGACGTTGTGCAGAAGGCAGAGAGCAGATGTGTCACTTTGTGATGCAGGGAGGCAGACGTGACAGAGGCGACTGCAGCTCAGAAAATTCTCCTGATTGTTGTTCAGTCCCTGGAAATCTGTCTTTGGACAAAGAGTATGATGTTTACGTCTGTGTCCATAATTAACACAACTTTAAGCTCATTTAGCTTCTGTCTGTTTAAGAAGTTACACTAGAAACTGTTCATTTAAAGCTGTGTTCCACGGACATGACCCTCCCCCACTCTGACCTTGCTGCCTCCTTATTGGCTAACATGTCCCTCCCCCATAAAAACACTTTTCAAAATGGCAGCTTTTCTGTTGCTTTATCTCCATAGCAACCGTTTTAGTTTTTGGTTGCCTTGGGGTGACGGACAGATCTATGTTATTTTTAGAAGAATCGGCAAGAAGATTTTTTTTAATTTCCTTAGCAACAGAGGTTTTTGTCAACCACGCCCACATTTCTAATATGTTCCTATTGCATGTTATGTTGTTTTGTTCAGTTGGAGCCAACAAATCATGTGTAAAAGGGGCTCACGCCATTCAAGATCTACATCTTCAAATTAGAAAAAAAATTCCCCAATGATACTTGAGGAGTTAGGAGATCAAAGTCCGTAGAAGTTTTAGTTTATAGCTGATGCCAAGGTGGTTTATTTGGAAAATTCAAGATGGCGGCCTCTTCCTGATGTCAAAGGTCAACCAAACTTTGGTCGTAGACCTAACCCGGTGGTGTGAGAAGATTATGAAGACAAAAGTTTTTTTTTCCTATATTGTGTAAAAATGGAAAATGGCCACCATGCCGAAGTTCCTGTGGCCATCCCATAATAACTTCAAAAATTTCTTTGGATATCCCCTCCTGAACCACCACCTTAACATGGTGGAGGGGTTTGAGTTGTTGAGCGATCTCAGGAGCTAAGCTGTTTGGGGTCTCCGCCCCTGGTAGGGTCTCCCATCCGGGGTGACGAGCCAGACAAAGGGCAGTTCAGAACTCCTTCATGAGTAAAAATATCATAGATCCAGATATGCCGTCCGGATTGGCGTCACCGGGCCCCACCCTGGAGAAAGGTCTGGGGTTGGGGCTCATAGGCGAGCGCCTGGTGGCCGGGAGTCCAACCCAAAAGAGCGACGTGGGATCACTCTCCAGTGGACCCACCACCTGCAGGAGAGCTCGGAAGGAGCCGGTGCAATGTGGGTTTGGTAGCAGTCAAAAGCGGGTGGCTGGCGGCTCAAACCCCAGATTTGGCTTTTGGGACATGGAACGTCACCCCTCTGGGGAGCTAGTGCGAGAGCTTGATACCAACTTGATGTAGTTGGCCTCACCTCTATGCACAGCCTGGGATCTGAAACTCGGTCCCTCGAGAGGGGTTAGACTCTCTACCATTCTGGATCGCCCATAGTGAGAGGCGGCGGGCAGGGTGGGCTTAAGCAACTGAAATGAGTTTTCTCCGGAGGGTGGCTGAACGCTCCCTTAGAGATAGGATTAGAAGCTCAGTCACCCGGAGAGAACTCGGAGTAGAGCCGCTTCTCCTCCACATCCAGAGGAGCCAGCTGAGATGGCTCCAGCATCTGATCCGGATGTCTCCTGGACGCCTCCCTGGAGAGGTGTTCCGGGGATGTCCCACTGGGCAGAGACCCCGGGGAAGACCCAGGACACGCTGGAGAGACTACGTCTCTCGGCCGGCCTGGGAACGCCTCGGGGTCCCACCAGAGGAGCTGGAGGAAGTGGCCGGGGAGAGGGAAGTCGGGGATCCTTAATTAGACTTCTGTCCCCGACCTGGTCCTGGATGAGCAGAAGAAGATGGATGGATGGATCCATGCCATTCATCACTGGTGAGTTTATGAGTTTGTGGCTTGGGTGAAATTTCTGAAAAAAGTAAGAAAAAGTAAGTAGAACAGTAAGTAGAAAAAGTAATAAAATCCTGAATATCTCCAGTAAATGTTCAGTTTCCAACACAAATTTAAAAAGATGGTCAGTTTATAATTTCATGAAAATATAGAAAAATCTAATTCAAAACTGTCTCCATCCAGACTTTTTCAGGTAATTATTTGTTTAGTGAAGCTCCAAGAGTCACAGTGACGGAAAAAACCCAACATCATTTCATGTGTCACAACGCCTGAAGCTGTGAAAAAGAAGAAAGGAAGAATCCGACCACGGCGCCCTCAAGCAGGCCTGTGACCCCGCCTCAAAGAGCACCTGTGTGCGGCGTCAGCTCTCCTACCGTCACGCTGTGCAAGTGGAGCGGGAACAACCACAGATGAGCGTCACGGGCTCGGCTCCAGCCGGCCAAATCAAAGGAATCCCTGAAGGAGCGCTCACTCTGCCCGAGTAATGAGGCGGAATCAAGAGGCCACGCCCACATGGCCACAAATCCCTCAACCTGACGTTCACGTCGGCTCAAACCCAGAGATGTAAAGGGGTCTGAAATGAGGAAGAATGTTCTTCTCTCCAAGAGTTTTTGTCTGGAGTATGAGAGTGTTTTCAGACCGGACACATTTGGTGCACAAAAAGTGAAACAATGTTTGTTTTCCTGATAATCCAGAACAAATTTTTAATATGAACACACTAAAGTGGATTCTGGTCCAGGACCAGGAACCATCTCTGACCCATCTATCAATCAAAGAAAACGAACTGAGCTCTGATTTGCTTAGATCAGGGGTGTCAAACTCGATCACACGGGGGGCCAAAATCCAAAAACACTTTAGGTCGCGGGCCAAACATAATAAACATTTATTAAACACTCTAAAACAACATTTTTAAAAACTTCTAACTTTTTAACATAATTATGAACTAGATGTATAGCATTACTTGTGATAATGTTAGTGTGAATGCTGTAAGCTTAATTTCGCTGTTGAAGATGCTGAAATTGATAACTAAAAATGCTGAAGTTGATAGCCAGCTGAAATATTAGCTAAATTCCAAAACAGCCTAAAAAACTAAGAATGAAAAAAAAACTAAATTAGCCAAAGAAGCTAGCAGATATCTGAAGAATTAAGTAAACTCCAAAATGGTCTACAAGAACCAGAAAAAAGCCTAAATTATCAAAAATAGCTAGCATGTAGCAGAAGAAGAATTACCCGGAGGGCCGGATCCACTCAAAATACTGGACCGCTCCGTGGAAATGAGGCTTATATGTCATAAACACTAATCGGTCACAAACGGGCAGACAGCTGGTTCCATGTCCAGCAGGTTTAGTTGTTCAGACAGGAGCAAAGAACAGCTAAAAGTCCACAAAACTAAATCCGGGTCAGACTGGCAGAAGTCAGTCAAAAGGATGGGATCATTCAAGAAGAGACTAGAGTCAGAGTCCAGGTGAGGGTCGGGGCAGGCAGCAAGCAAACAGGGTCAGAAACAGAAGATCAGGTCCAGATAAAGACGCTCGTGGTAGTTAGGGGGGAGTGTGCGCTGGGGCAGCTGGGAGATGTAGTATGTTCAGTACTCTGGAGACAGCACCCGCCGGTGACCAGAGAGGGAGACAGAACTCTGACTCCTGACATAATCAGGAAGCAGCAGTAAAAAATGTTGAACCGGACGTTGATACAGACGTTCAAAATTGCTCAGCGAAAATTGAAGTTGTAGTGGGTGAAATATCTCGACAAGAATTCCAAAGTGTGGGACTGTTCTTTCTCTCGTTACTTTGCCCCGCCCTCATAATTCCTGGCCAATGAGTGAAGAGATCTTTAGCCCCATGGTGTTGTTTACAAGCTAATGTCTGGTTGGTGTCAGTCTGAATAGAGACCAAATGGAAGGTTCAAGACTCACTCCAGATCAGATTAAGCCGACTCGGGCCGGACCAACGGACTTTTCTAGTCTATACACTCTAAGTTGCAAGGGACAAAAAAGTATAAGAAAAAAAGTATTTATATAAGTTGCACTTTTGGGAGAAAACTAGAACATTTCTGAACGAACATTGCTGATTAATGCATCAGATTAGCGTCCACACCTCCCACACGCTCCGGTCACGTGTGGGAGGAGCTACAGTCAAGCTTTTATCTCTACGTGGATTCCCTGACTGTATATCTTAGACACGGAGGAAGTTGAGAGATGAGGTTGATTTCTTCTGAAGAGCGGGAAGCACGTCTCCATGTCTGGGTTCATGAGGTCGTTCAGAGCTTTTTTCAGTGAGATCTTTACCTTCTCCTGCAGGAGCTGCGCCTGAATGACGGAGCCAATATTTACTTTTCAAAACTCACATCAAAGTCACACCGCTGGCAAAACTACACAAAAGAATTGAAATATTCTCTGAGAATACAGTAAGTCTTAGTATCTATCAAAGTACTCCAACCCTTCCTGGAGAAGATGGAGGTCACGTCTTCATTGTTAGAGAGCTGAGCTCAAGAGAAACCACAGGAAGCTGCTTCTGTTTTAGTGACAAATGCCTTTTTCCCAGTGAGGAATCCAAAAAAAAAAAAGAGAAGCAGCTTCACTTCCAATCAGTCGATCAAATCCTGCAAAACGGGAAAGCAGGAAATCGGTTTGAGGGAGGCGAGGTGCAGAAGCGTTCCTTGGATTTATGGGTAAATGCTCTCCTCCTTAATGAAATACACGGGCTGGTATTTTCTCTCAGTCATGACTCATCGAGCTTCCTGCTCCCCATGAATGTCAGAGCTTACATGAAGTTAACAACTATTTTTAACTGGAGCCGAACGCGCCGCGCCTGACACTGTCATGGTGGAAATAAAGGAAGAGCTCACTAATGGGGCTGTGAAAAATAAATTAGCACTTTTGACAGGAGGCTGGAAATGTTAATTGGGACCAGTTAGGGAAAAAAACAGAAATAAAACACAGTGAATGGTTATTTTACTGGATGAATTAAAAAAAAAAACCTCTTCACGATCTTTGATGAACTGGAGAAGCTCATCAGTGAAAATCTGACAACATCACAGGATGTGCTCACGCGCCTCACTGCTGAAATGTCCAAGTCTTCCTCCAGGACTGGAAGACAATTACCATGACTACAGCCGCATCCTCCAGCCCTTATCTGCTGCTGTGCTGCCCTCTTCTGGACACTCCACGAACAGCAGGTGGGCCTCTCTAATCAACTGATGAGTTTTTAGGTTTAGATTCAAGGTAAAAGTCTGTAGGTGACACATGTGGGGGAAAAATGGGTTTTAAACATGTTCTTGTGTTATTTATATTATGATGGAGGACATATATGAAGAAAATTAAGCTAAAACTGGTATATTCAATTTTTTTGTTGTTTTCAAACAAGAACAACAGAAAACTAGGGCTACCAGGATTAGTCGACTGTTAAAATAGTCGAGGACTAATTTAATAGTCGATTAGTCGTTATTTTATATTATATGGAGTCAGAGTTTAGTGAAGTTGACCGATATAATGGCATTCTGCAGATTTTTGGACTATTTTGGGATTTCTTAAGGTCTTTTAGGCTATTTTTTAGTTTAGCTAATATTTTAGCTACATGCTAGCTGTTATGGCTAATTTTTTTTTCAGTTTTTAGGGTAATTTGAAGGACAGCTAATATTTCAGCTGCATGCTAGTTGTTTTGGCTAACTTTTTTAGGCTAATTTGGCATTTAACTAATATTTTAGCTGGCTTTCAGCTTCAGTGATTTTAGCTATCAATTTCAGCATCTTCAGCTATTTATTTCAGCTTACAGCATTCACACTAGTATTATCACAGGTAATGCTAAATATCCAGTTTTTAGTTAGTATAAAGCTAATGATGGTTAAGATGTTTGCTTTTTCACATTCAGTTTGCACATGACTCAATTCAGAAAAAATAATCAGTAAAAAGTCGACTATTAAAATAATCATTTGTGGCAGCACTACAACAAACAAACAAATAAATAAAAAGAAACAATGTAAATTATCCCACAAACAATCTCAGATTTAACAAAAATGCTGAAACAGAGTTGAAAAAGCGCTTTGGATGAAGCTAAAAACGTATTCAGCCCAAAATAAATATACAATTATCTCTTTATCTTTTCTGAGTAATAAAAACACAAAACAATTTTTTTTTTTTTTTTTTATTTATACATACATTAACACACTTAATGAGTGATTTTTATGTATGGTTGGAGAATTTAAATCATTAAATGAATCAGGAGCAAACGTAAAAATTCTGTAAGAAGAAAGATCGTATTTTTGTTGTGGGCGGGGCCAATAGCTGCCAGTTCCGCCCCATTCTGATGCATCCACGAAAAGATCCATGAACGTCTTTGGTTAAAAAACAGAATTTTTGGTTCTTAAAATAGAATTTTAACAATATTTAAAAACAATCTCAGCTGAAAAAACACGAGACATCTGGAAATCTTTGGATTTAATAACATGAAAAAACCAAAACAGTAAATCTTACATTTTGTGTTTTTATTTATTCATGTTGTCTCTTGTTTATTTACTGTTCTGTATCTTCCCATTTTTCTTGTCTCACCATTGAATGTTTATATTTGTATGAGTTCTAATGTGTTGATGCCATTGTACGTTATTAAATCCTTTAAAAAAAAAGAAGAAAAATGTCTTCTCTTGCTGATTTTTTGCTCCTGTTTATTTTTTTTTACA
>NC_050528.1:2817413-2827420 GCF_002922805.2 Oryzias melastigma
TGTTTTCTGATGTGATTTGTAACAATGTGTCGTTCGATAAAGTTAATTAAAAAAAAGTCTTTGGTTTCTGAGCTGGAATCTGGATCAGAACTGTTCGGCTCTGATATTGATTAGCAATCAATAATCTTCTTTGGGGATTGTGGGAGTTGTAAGCTAGTGGGAGAGTGCATGTAAACAGAGAGCTCTCAGAAGCAGAGGTAGGTCCTGTCTAATGAACTCCTGCCGCTCTGCAGAAACTATGTCCAAGAAAACGACCCGAGTTTTTAGATTTTGATCATTATACCGTAGAAGAGTCTTTAAAAGTGATGTTGTGGACAGTATTCCGGGGAATTAACTGTACCTGCCGAACCAAACGGCGTCCGTCAGCTCTGATGCTGACGGATGAAACGGCACGCCGTTGTTCTCAGAACCTGATCTGACAGCAGGTCAAAGCTTTATCTGTGATAAAAAGGTTTCCTGGGTGAGAATGGGTTTCGTGCCTTCCTGCTGCTCTCCAGCATCCCCCTGAATCTCCCTCTCTCCGTCTTCATTTGTCTCTCCCGCCGTCGCCGTGTGATGGATCTGTCAGATCAAGAAGTCTCTCAATCATCTCTGCTCTGAAGCAGAGGCAAACAGCTTCAGGTCATCTCTCAGAATCCTTCCACATGTGCGACTGCCTGCCTCAGAGCTGCAGCTCCACTGTGGGGGAATTCTTGCAGTTAAATCAGCAAATTGCTCAGTTTAGGAGAAACATTGAGGCTTTGCTGTTTTCCCTCAGCAGGCCTGCATGCCAGCAGGGCAGACTGCATGCAAATGAGGCTGCATGACACGCAGAAGAGATTAGCTCCTTTTCATCAGTGGGGGGTTGATGGATGACTGGATTTGGAAATAAAGGGTTTTTAAAGGCTGCGTTTTTCTAGGAAAAGTGTTGGAAGCGGTCCGGGAGGAGGGTGTGGGCCCGCACGTCACTCCAAGGGAGTTGCAGGGAATGCGGACTTCCCCAAAAGTTGACTTGTGGTGGAGTCAGTCGGGTCAGTCACGGAGGCGATGCGCTCCTGGCGTGCGCACGCAGCGAACCAGCCGGAACTTTCTGCCTTTCTGCCCCAGAGGAGCTCGGGAACTTCAGGATGAGCGGCTGCGGGACGCTTTTCGCGCTCCTTCTCCACCTCCAGCTCGCTCGCGCGCTGTCCTCCTCCTTTGGCTCCGCGCACAGCGGGGCGCTCCACAGACACAGGAATAGGTACGTGCCTGCTTTGGTTTTTTAGATTCAACTTTTGGGAGTTTTAGTCTTTGTAGCGGGCGGGAATGTTTCAGCAGTGACCCTTATCAGGCCACTTTTGTCCCAAGTGCTGGTCGGGCTGATAAGGCCCCGAAAATAGCCGAACTATTTGCGCTGAGAGTTTTGGAGAGATTGCGCAGAGACTGGAGACAGGCGGCGGCCTTTACGCATGTGGAACTGATTAGGATACCTTTCTCCAGCTGTTTCCGGTGTGGGTCTCGGTGTTTATCATCACACACCGTCGGTATTCATCCTGTTGATGTGTCCCTCCCCATGCAGGAACTGGTGCGCCCATATGGTGCAGAGGAACGTGAGCTGCGTCGTGCAGGGGAGCGCCGAGCGCCTGCAGGAGCCCGCGCTGGCCCCCTGCCCGGCCTACCAGCCCCACTGCCAGCAACAAGTGACGTGAGCATCCGGGGAGCGCGCGCAGGGAGGAGGGGGGGCTGAGGAAAAGTCTTTATTAGATTGAGTTGATCCAAACTGTGTGTTGGGGGGGCACAGATCCTCAGAGCTCCTCAGACACTTTCAGCTCCAAACACTCAACATGTGTGATCAAACCTTTCCACAAAAACACAGAAATGGGATTTTCTCTGTTATGTTTGGAATGCTTTGAGCTGAAGATAAACTGATCAGTGATCGGTTATCATTTGAGATAAGAGCGACGGCAACAATCAATCATCAATTGTTCACTTTCACTGATTCTTCATCAACATTTTGAGAAACTTACAGTAAAGTCTGCAAAAAAGTTTCTATGGTCAAAGAGTGTGAATTATTCTACAATATTTAAGTTTTTCTCCCAAATTAGTTCATTTTTCAGTCATAAACTCTAGAAGTTTTACATTGTGAGTATGTCTGTGTTATATATGCATATTCATGTAAATGTATCATATTCACTGAACACAAAAAGCTTTTCTGCTTTAATATCTTTTCCATTTAGCTGTTACAGAGTAAAACTCTCCACGTGAGGAGGCTAAAGCCGCCGTAAACACTACAGGTAACAAGCAGATAAAAATCACAAAACACAGCAGCACCTCCCAGGCTCACGCTGAAACCAACCGGATGTAACGCTGATGAACGGCGACAGAAATCAGACCCAGGAGGCCGAGTGGGTCCATGTGGTTCAAAAGTAGCAGAACATGTGGGTCCAGATTGGGTTTGTCCAGGTTCCAGTGGCCCCGCCTGTGTTTACCCTCATTGATTTAAGTGGGCACTGAGTGGTTTAGCTCGCTATGCTAGCCAGCAGCCCAGTGGATAGTGTAGCGAGCTAGCAAGCTCCGTTGTATTGAGCTAGCAGGCTCCTCTGTAGCGAGCTAGCTTGCTCCATTTTATCGAGCTAGTGAGCGCCGCTATCCACTGGGCTGCTGGTTAGCATAGCGAGCTAAACCACTCAGTGGCCACTTAAATCAATGTGGGCAAACAGAGGTGAGGCCACCATAGAAACTGCACACAAACCCAATCGGACCCACGTTTTCTGCTACTTTTGAACCACATGGACCCACTCGGCCTTCTGGGAAGTGACCAAAACAAAAATGACAAGAAGTGTAAAAAACAGTTAGTCTCCTTTACACTTGTAAAAGTGTACAAACTGGAGAAATAAAATACACAAAAATATCAGAAACAATAAAATACTGCAGACCTGTAGTATCGAGTTGTCATTCTCCCTGTAGGCTTCCCTCACGATACCACAGCCGGTCATATAAAATCATTTAATAACTTTAAAAACAGCAAAAACACACGAAAGTCGTCCTGGACACCCTCCAGAATCTGGCACTGCCCAGAAGCTCCGCCCCTTCCTATTTAAACAGCATTAATACCAAAGCCACACCCACACTGCAGGTGTTACCCATTACAAAGTCTCTTTAAAACTTTTACAGTGTATAAAAGTGTTTTATGGGATCCATACACGCACACATGCTTACATCAGTACAACATGGACTGAAATCTATGATACGACAACAAAGTAAGAAGTTAGTATGACAAAAATGTTACAAAAGTACTAAAGTTAATAAAAAATATCAATAAAATATGACAAAATAACCAACTCTATGGAATATACAGGAACAACAGTGTTCAGGTCACATGGTGTAAACGTGTCCATGTGATGCAAAGTGTATGAAAGTGTTAACACTGTGTGACAATCTATTATTCCTGAATTTGACTGATTTATGACAGTTAGACGTTAAAAGGGAAATAAAAACCGAAAAGGATTCTGAAAAATGTTTGAAGTTCCCTAAAGGCAGAGATCAGGGTTTATTCTCAAATCATGTTCAACTCCAGGAAATGTATTCTTGATTGTCCGTAAAGAATCCCTCCAATCCTCTTTTGATCTGTTTTCAGAGCATTCCCAGTGTTTTTAATTATAGTTATGCTGTTTTAGCCCAAGTTTTTAAAAAAAGAGTCATTTTCTAGGACATAGTTTCTGCAGAGCAGCAGGACTTCAGTAGAAATTCACCTCTGAATTGAGTACGACTCTCACTTCCCCTGCCTGTTGCTGAGAGCTCTCTGTTTACACCCTCCTGCTGGCTTGCAGCTCCAACCTGACATTAACGGAGCAACAAAACTGATGAGCGATTCAGCAGTTTGAGACAGAGACCAGCTCAGACAAGTTGTGTTTCCATTACACAAATGTGCAAAACTTTATTGAAATTCTAGAAATGTAAAAAAAAAAAACACAATTTCTCAATTACATTGTTTCCATTAAATCATAATTATGCAAATAAACACAAACCAACTCCCACGATAACGGATGAGAACTTTGACTTACAGCAGATACATTCACATTTCTGTCGCGGCGTTAGCGCTCATCATCATCTGTCAAAGGAGACGTCGGCGTCTTATTCGGGCCATGGAGTGGCTATCGATAAAGGGATTCTGGGAAATTGTGACTGGTCACTGTTGGTCACGTGACTTCTTTAATTTGAAAAAAAGTGTTTCTATTTCTGTAAATCTCTATTTCTATAAAAAAACAACTCCACCAAGAGTAAAATCGTTTTTTCATAATTGACATGTTTCCATGAGGCCAAACTCAATCACACAAGAGGCCAAAATCCAAAACACACTTTAGGTCGCAGGACGAACAGGATAAACATTTATTGAAGACTCTAAAACTACATTTTTAAAACTTTAAAACTGAAACTTTTTAACATAATTGTGAACTAGACATATAGCATTACCTGTGATAATGTTAGTGTGAATGCTGGAAGCTGAATTTTGCCTCTGAAGATGCTGAAATTAATAGCTGAAAACACTGAAGCTAATAGCCAGCTAAAATATTAGCTAAATGCCAAATTAGTCTAAAGCCAAAACAGCTAGCATGTAGCTGAAATATTAGCTAAACTCCTAAATATCCTAAAAAAAAACAAATCTTAGTCAATGCAATAACAGTCCAAAAAGCTGCAGAATGTCAATTTTAAAAACTCTAAAACTGTAACCTTTTAACATAATTCTGAATAATAAAAAGTCAGGAATATTATTCCAGAATAAATCAACTTAAACCTTAAATAACTTTCAATATTTTACTCTCCATAAAAATATATTTGGTCAAAATTATCCAAGTTAGAAATGAGCTCAAGATAACATCGGGCCATTAATAACAATAAAATAAATGATCTGGAGGGCCGGGTCTGGCCCCCGGGCCTTAACTTTGACACGTGTGCATTAGGCTAATTTATTTTCGCAAATCCAACTTCCATAGTCAATAGAAATGCAACTAAAGCCGTTCATGGATCATGGATTCATAAAAGACCTGGTGCAGCCGTACACTCCCAGCAGGTCACTCAGATCATGTGACCAGGGCCTGCTGGTTGCCAAAAGAACACGGTGACAGAGCCTTTGCAGCAGTAGCTCCATCCCTCTGGAACTCTCTACCTCTCAGCCTCAGATCTGTTGACTCAGTGTTTTCCTTTAAAAAGCAGCTAAAAACACATCTTTTTAAAATTGCTTTTTCTTAACTCTGTTTATGTCCTGTTTTTATATTTGGTTTTACTTTGTGTTTCATTCTGTGTTTTACTGTAAAGCACTTTGTGGTTTTTATCTCGAAAGGTGCTATATAAATAAAATTTAATATTATTATTATTTAGTCGTCTACAAGCATTCCATCAGAAATGGGTGGAGCAAGGAGCTGGTGGCTCCGCCAAGCATGTTTTCTACGTCACAAATACAATCTTTTCCAAACAGCATTTTATACAATTATTGGCCTTATTTTCTTATTATTTAACCTACCATCAAGAATGCCATGAGAACATCGAAACACCATTCTCATCGGAGTGGGTCTTTAAGAGGAAGTGGAACCTGAAAAAACGTCTCCTTGCTAAAGAAATCGGGGATTATTTCCAGATTGGGTTCAGCTTCAGGATGTCTTATTCATGCAGTAAAAACAACACTCTTCTCTAATGTAGAATAGGCATGAACGTGACGTCACTTCCTCTTCATACACACAAGTGACATAACTTTTGTGTGTTGGCTCCATTCAAGTCTTTTATTTTGATAAAATAATGATTGCATCACTTAGGATTATCTAGGATTCTCTCACCTACAAAGGACTAACAGGTTTAGAGGACGTGTAGGTGGAAGAGTGACTATTAGCTTTATAGGAGCCTCATGACTTTACAGTCATTAAAGAAAGTGACAGTAAATAACAGTACAGTGACACAACAGCTCAGCATGAGCTGAAGAAATGTTTTCCTCTAAGAAGGTTTCTGCTCAGATCGAGTGGAGGTGGTTCTGCAAACGTCTGTGAGCACGCTCGGATTCTTTGGTTACAATGAAACCTGAGAACTCTGTCGCCCAGATGTTTCAGTTTGCTTTTGTCTGCTAACTACACCTGTCTCTCTGAAGACATTTTGGGGAAGATGTCTGTTGGAGGCATCAGCTCTCCAGATGTTCTGCATGAGCTGACCTCTGCCCTCAGGGAAGTGACGTCGTGCATTGTTTTACCGCTGAGCTGTTTTCTTAGGAGGAGAGCTGGGAAAGATTGAGACAGAAGACTTTCCAGAGGAAACACAAACTGGAGAGGAGAACTGTCACGATTAGTCAACTGATCTACGACTAATTTAATAGTCGATTAGTCGTTACTTTATATTATATGGAGTCAGAGTGTAGTAAAGTTAAAAGTTATAATAGCATTCTGTTAGCTTTTTGGACTATTTTGGCATTTATTGAGGTTTTTTAGGCTATTTTAGAGTTTAGCTAATATTTGAGCTACAAGATAGCTATTTTGGATAATTTAGGCTTTTTTTTATTTTTTAGGCTATTTTGGAGTTTAGCTAATATTTCAGCGACATGCTAGCTGTTTTAGATAATTTAGACTTTTTGATTTTTTAAGCTATTGTGGAGTTTAGCTAATATTTCTTCTGCATTCTTGCTGTTTTGGATAATTTTTGCTTTTTTTGTTTTTAGGCTATTTTTGAGTTTAGCTAATATTTCAGCATTAAATTTTTATTTCAGCTTTGGCTAACTTAGACTTTTTCAGTTTTTAGGCTTATTTGGCATTTAATTAATAAATTAGCCGGCTATCAGTTTCAGCGTTTTCATTTATTAGGTTCAGAGTTTTCATTTATTAATTTCAGCATCTTCAGTGACCAAATTCAGCTTACAGCATTTAAATGTTATATATCTTGTTTTTAGTTAGTTTAAAGCTAATGATGGTCAAAATGCTAGCTTTACATCCAGTTTGCCCATGACCCGATAAGTCGACTAATTGGAAAAAAAAAATGGGTCAATCATCGACTATTAAAATAATCGTATTGCAGAGTTTGACTTTTTTGGACGCTCTGGTCTTTAAAGAAGGAGATGTTTGTAAATGTGGATTAAAATCGAAAACCGTTTTTGCTGTTTGTCTGTTGCAGATACACAACTCGCTTTCGACCCACGTACAAGATCAGCTACAAGGCGGTCACAGAGTTAGAGTGGAGGTGCTGTCCCGGACACACAGGTCCGGACTGCAAGGATACAAAGCCAACGCAAGATCGTCGAGTCGGGCAAGGAGTGCAGTCCTACCTTCCAACAAACCCTGGATACTCAACCAGACACACACAACGTGAGAACCTCCCAGCTCTGCCTGATTCCTGCAGACAAACCGGTTTGTTTGGAGCTTTGTGTCAATGATCTGATGCTTCCAGGGGCCGAGCGGAGGGAGACTGCCCACCATGAGGTGCAGCACCGGGTCGCAGAGAAGACGCGCTTCCTGGAGGGGGAGGTTCAGCGTCTGTCTCAGACAGTCTTGGATCTCCAGTCCACCTTGACGGGGTTAACCGGCAGCCTTCGCTCAGACCTGCAGGACGACACCAGGAAAATGCTGGTGAAGCTTCTGAACGACATGCGACCTCCGCAGAGCGCCAACAGCCCGGGTGCAGAGGAGACCCCGGCTGTACTTGATGGGCATCAAACTGCGAGAGGGGGTAACTCTGAAGAGAGGATCCTGGAAAAGATAGTTGCTCGTTTGGATGAGATGAATAATTCACTGAAGAGTAAGGAGGAAGCCTTAGAAGACCTGAGAGGAATCACAACGAGTCACGAGGGGCAGATCCGCGTCCTGATGGATGCGTCTCAGTCCCAGACTCCAGCCATACCAGAGTTAGATGTCATCCAAACCTACGTTGATGGAAAAGTTGAGAAGCTGAAGATGGAGCTGAGCCAGACTATGAAGGAGGAGCTGGCCAAACTTCAGGGCTCGTGCAGCGACAAGATCCAAACCGTACAGAAGAGCTGCGACGAAGGCCGGGACCAAGTCTCTGCCAGGCTGACCAAGCTGGTGGAAACCACCGAAGCCGACCTGCGAAAGGACATCCGAGCGCTGCGTCTGAACCTGGCTGCCGCAGACGGACCCGTCCAAGCGCAGAGGCACACCGACCCGCCCAAAGACGAAGGGGAGGGCCCCGGCGACCACAAAGACCTGTGGCGTGAGATTGACCGCATCGCAGAGGCGCACCGGATCCTGAACGTTCGCTTTGACAATGAACTGGGTCACCTGTCCGGGCTGCAGGAGGTTCAAGACTTCGGCCTCCTGGTGGAGGAGCTGGAGGCGCGCATAAACATCACCGAACAAAACGCAGAGACTCACTGCTTTTACATTGAAGAGAAATTAACCAAAACGATTTCAGACGAAGTTTCAGCTCTTCGACAGCTCCTGGATCAAAGACTGAAGAACGTGGGGAACCAGTTCACCACCGCGGTGGAGGACGTGGACAGGAACTCCTTCCCAGGGATGTTGGAGGACTCCGTAACTACCCTGAAGACAGAAGTTAGCAAAAACAAGCTCCTGATTGATGGTCTGGAAAAAAAGGTGAATGCCGTCGGGGATTTATGCTCTGCTGGATGTTCGGGAGTCCCTGTGAGGGAGGGAGGATCTGTCTTCTCACCTGAAACTGAAGGCAATGTTTTGAAGGAGCTGAAACGGCACAGAAATGACTTAGACGTTCTGAACACAGACGTACGTTCCAACACTGACAAGCTCAAGCAGCTGGAGGCGTTTGTTGGAAGGGGCGTGGCAGGAACTGAGCGGCACATGAAGATGATGGAGGACTTCCAGAGAGGGCAGATAAACCTCCAGAACAACGTGCTCAGCCTGGCCGGCACCGTCAAGAGATTAGGCGACTCGCAGGCGAACTACGACCTGGACATGCACAGGATGAACTCAACGTGCTGCCACGGAGGACCGACGGGTTCTGGAGGACGAGCCGCGTGGGCTCCAGCGGATCCCGCCGGCCCTCAGGTGGCCGAGCTGAGGAACAAACTGGACGCTTTGAGCGCAGAGATGTCCTCCCAGCTGATGCACAGCAGACTGAACGCACAGGGTTTGTCGACTCTGGACCAACGAGTGTCCAAACTGGAAAAGATTTGCGTGAAGCTGGATGGGGTCGCCGATAACATCAGGAATCTGAAAGACGGGCTGGGGAGGCACATGGCGGACCTCCAGCACCGCGTCTACAGGATGAACGCCACCTGCGGGAGTCACGGCGCCAACATCGCCTCTCTGCAGAACTCTATGTACAAGCTCCAGACGCAGCTGTCCAACACGCCCAAGGATGTCCTGAGGGATGTGGGTGCCAAAGAGCCAGGTGAGTGGGTGGTTGATGGTTTGACCCCATACGGATTTGGGACCTTTAGGGTTAAAGTCAAACTCATTGACTTGAAAATGGTTTACTGCTGAGTCCAACCAAATGAAGTCAAGTCAGTCACAGATGTTTCAGAACACAGATGTCGCCTTGTTGGATTCAGATAATCTCAGTAGACATTGATGGGTCTGAGATTCTAGCTTGTTGGAAGTCCACACCCTCACCACTCGATGAAATCTGTCTGACTTTTTCAACATTTGACACATTGACAGTAGTACTGCCACAAACGATTATTTCAATAGTCAAATAATCACAGATTATTTTTCCGATTAGTCGACTTATCGGGTCATGTAAAGTGGATGTAAACTAACTAAGACACCAAGAAAAGTTGCATTACCTGCAAATGCTTTTTGCTGAAAGTAGTCACTGAAGAAGCTGAAGCTTTTGATGAAAATTGTGACGTAATTTACTTTAATTTCTGAAGGGATTTACTGAAAATGCAAAAGCTAAGTGTTAAATTTGCTAAAAGACGGAAAAATTTCCCTGAACTATGAAAGAGGCTTCTGAAGTTGACCTAAGTTTCTGAAAATGTTGTAGTAAAATTGCTTAAAAATCTCTTAATACATTCCAATTTTGCAAAAATATTTAGTTTTTGTAAGTACTAGACTTAAAATTAGCCTCGAAAAACCTTAGTA
>NC_050528.1:2827493-2829905 GCF_002922805.2 Oryzias melastigma
AAGCTCTATTTATTTTTTAGAAAATTACTCTAAACAATTAAAGCATAGCCCATGAATATATACAAAGGTTTCTTGCTAATCTACTTGACGACTTTCTCATTCATTTCCTATGGGGAAGATTTTACTCAGTAGTTCAAAACTATTAAGCTTATGAACCATAAAAATACAAGAACGTTTTGATACCGAGATTGTTGAAATTGTTGAAAGTGTGAGTTTGTACGTACTGAAAAACGTACAGAAAGGACGTTGATTATTCGTCGATTAGTCGACCAATCGGGGCAGCCCTAATTGACAGTATATATGACTGGACATATCAAGGTGTTGACGTCACCCATAGAAAATGCCTAAAAAATGCTTTTACCTCCGGCCAATTCAGTTTTTTTTGGGAGGGCTATTTTGGAGTTTAGCTAACATTTCAGCTGCTCGCTAGCAAAGACTGTATAATAGCAATTAATTTCTCCATAGAAGTCTAAGATTTTGTCTTCTTGGAGCCAGCAGGTACTTCCCGTTTGGAATGTCAGGGGGGGGGGTTCATTCAGTCCAGTTCTCATCTACAGTTAATAGTAAAACGGTAAAAATATTTCTTGTTGCTCGTTTTTGTACAGTTCCCATTAACGGAGATCATTTGTATTCCAACCAATCGTAGACAAAACAATGTTTTGTTTGGAACATTAAGTGCACTGCTGTGTTTTGTAGAAATCTCACCCGATGAGCTGTTGCCATAGCGACAGCTCTTAGGGTGAAGCCTCCTCTAAGAGACAGAAGCTCCTGGTGAGATGAACACACTAACTGTGACGGTTCTCCTCGGTTATGACCGCCGTGAACTCCATGAAAAATGAGCTTTAAGGAGAAGCTTTGGAAAGATAACCCTCAAGACTCACATCTCCGTGATGTCAGAAGGTCAGAAAGTGAGCTTCATTACTGGACTGTTTTGTTGACTTTTGGAGGCATAAGGGTTTGATGGAGTCTCACATTTGTCGGTGAAAATGAAAATCTTTCCTTGTCTGCTTCCACTAAATGGGTTTATGGAATGTGATTAGGATCTGTGTAAACAAAAACTTTTCCGGTAGATAATCCTTCATGTAATGCCTTCCATTTCCTCGCTTTAAATGGAGGAAAGGATTAGATCTCGTGAATGGCTACAGGGTATTTCCCATGGTGGGAGGACACGAGCAGCTTCTCCCCGAGCCGGCCTTGACTGTGTCATTCAATACGCTGAGAGTTACGCCGCCCGAGATTTCTCCAGAATCACTGTAAACAAAGATCGGGTCAATGGGATCTGACATTTTTACAAAACCGCTCCACCTTCAGAGAGTTTGGGTGCCGTCGTTTCCAAAATGTCAGAGGAGACGGTCGGCTCCTGCTCTGAAGCTGCGAGGTCTTCTTTGTTTCACCGTAACGTTTTTTCATGTTACCACGAGCTGCCAAAGTACACAAACACACACCTCCCTCCCGCTCTCCTCTCAGATTCTCGGGGGCTGACCTCACCCTGATATGAGAGGTCTGGTCCTCATTAGGAGCCCTGACGTGGAGGCGGGCTCAGCAGAGAAGTGGGGCTCCACACCCCGGACCAGATGCTTCAGAACCGGAGCTGTGATGTCACGAGAGGGCCCCATCGCTGGTCCTCCCTTTCCTACTCCATCGTCCAAAACACAGAGAGAAGCCCAACGCCTTCACGGCTGTGATTCAGGACGGAAACATGGAAATATTTGATCAAAAATGAGCTTCTGCTTCAGAATTTACAGAATTTCACAACCTTGTTCTGACCAGCAGGACCAGATTATTGTCACAATTCTTCACCAAACTTTACACACACCTAGTTCCTAGTGAAAATTCATTTTTGACATTGTGAATGACCCCCCCCCTCGCCAAGATATGATGACATCACAGTGGGAGAAACTGTCAAAAAATGAATAGGGCTCAAAAAAATATTTCAAAATCCACTAATAAAACCAGAACATGTGCGTCACAGATATCCAAAGGAAGTTTTGAAATTATTATGGGATGGCCACGGGGCCTGTGACTTAGCGGCCATTTTGTGGCATAGTGTGAAATTTGGCGAGTTTCTCATTTTCCCACAAAAGGAAAAAGACAAAAGTGAAAAGACACCTTTTGTTGAAGCGATCCTCATGAAACTTCACACACATGCTGCTAGCTGAAGTCTACAACCTCAATGGAAGTTTGTTGACCTTTGACCTCGGTAAGAGGCCGCCATCTTGGATTTTCAAAGAAAAAAGGGTCGTAAACTCCTCCTAGGGATTTCAATGTATCTTCTCCCAGTTCGCCAAGCACCATTAGGAAGCTACTTGGGAAAAATGGTTTTGGTTTTAAATTTGTAGATCTTAAACGACGTTAGCATTAGCAAGCCCGCACTGTTTCTCGCACATTTTATGACCTGAATATTGTGAAAAT